>NC_138978.1:148944708-149101208 GCF_964341445.2 Mesoplodon mirus
ACCAGAAAAGGCTAGAAGAGGCTCCTGGTGGCAGGGAAAGGCAATGGTCTTTTAAGATCACAGTTATGAACATTCGATGTGAAAGTCCAGTCTTGTGCAGCCAGCCAGACATCCCTCTGTTAACTCGAGAGCGTTAGTAAAAGTCTGCTATGCAACCTTCTTATGTGACTGCTGTTTTGAAGAAATCAAAGAGGTGATGTTCTCTATAATTGATCAAGATGCAGTGGAGAACCAGAGGCCAGCCATAGTAGCTAAGTAAGCATGAGTGAGAATGACATTTGGGGAGGCAAAAAATGGAAGAAGAGGTGACCATAAGAAATTATAAGGCTCCCCAGAATATCCACAGAGATATAAGAGAAATACGTGTGGGATAAGTATTGAAAGCTCTACCCAGGTCCTCAGACCTTTATACCATTTCTCTGCTCTCCTCTGCAGGTTTCTGTGTACTCTGGTTTCTTAGGGTTATACCTTCCTCTCTTTTGGGAGGACTCCCCTCAGGCTGCTAGTCAGCTTTGTAGTCACACAGAGAGAGCTGGATGCCCTGGGGGCTCATGTGTCCACAGGGTGTCCCTTCACCAATAACTGACTGGTACAGCAGAATGAAAGCCCAATTCCCTTACCTGGAATTGGGACAAAATGTACACAAACTTATAGTCCAGGGTTCCCTTCTGGGTCAAGATTAAGCCACCCTCCTTTGACTTTGCCTGGTCACCCTACTACGTGCCTTCCCTGTCCCATCCTGCTTACCCTACTCCTTTTCCCGTTTCTCCTTTGAGAACTTGGAGAAGTTCCTTAATAAATTACTTGCACACAAGTTCTCTTCTCAGGGTCTGCTTCTGGGAAATCTGTCCTAAAAGAGACACTAAAGCTATTTTAATTGAAGTATTAAAGAAAAGAGTGGTCACACTGGATGGGAAGAATTGGACATGCTCAAGAAGAACACTTGGGTTGCACACAGGTTTTCAAAGGCATCCAAGCTGGTTATTATTGGATGGAGGGGATGTCAAGCAAAACCAAATATACCTTAAATATAAAGAGGAACTGAGAAGTTGTTCCAGAGAAAATATTGGTAATCAATAGAAAGAGAAAGGCGAAGACGGAAGAAGATGTGATATTTGACCTGGGCACTGAAGGGTGAGTAGGAAGTGAAGATGTAGTGTAAATACATCTCAGACAAGGCTCCAGTATGAAAATAGAAAAGAAGCATTAATTAGAGAAGCATCAGAAAGTGATTGATATAGGGCCCTAATTTCTCATTACAATGGAATCAAAGTGAAAACAAAGACACTACATTTTTGACAGGTGATTATTTATTTCTTCCATCCCACCAAATCTAAGGAAGCAGAAGCTTAAAATGAGATAGGATATAAACCACCAATAGTTCCACATTAGCAGTGGCATCAAAAATTTGAAAGATTCTTCTAACACAGGTATTTTTTCAGTAAATAATAGCACTTAAGGACCAGTAGAGTTGCTAATGAGGGAAATGTACCTAATTCTCTGTTTTTAAGGGGAAGAGAGGGGAAATAGATGTACTGATTTTTAACTGGTGCTCAACTTCAAGTCTGTGGCTCCAATCTTTCAATCTCCAGAGAGAGTTTATACACCTCCAGGGCCATTTTTACATCCTCTGGACTTGGGAGACACTGCATGAGTTTCCTGCCTGCGGGTACTTGTTCACAGCCTGTGAGAACTTCCTAAAAGAGATAAAAGGATGGTTTGAGAGGCTTCTCTCCAAACTGTGAAGGTATAAGATTACTTCAGGATGCCTATTGATGACAATAAAATTGGAGTATCAAGACCCTCCTTAGGACTGATGCAAGAAATCAGAAGATACTTTGTGCATCTCAGCAAAGTATTTACCCTAAGATTGAGACCAGCACTGCTCTAAGGCAGCAATGAAATTAAGCAGAGAAGGAACAGCACTGCAGAAGATACCCAGGGAACTTCTTCAGGGTGAGCTGAAGGGATGGATCTGATGTCTATGCAAAAGCATAGCACTTACTGTAATAGAAAATGCAGAGCTGGGAGCCAGGTTGCCTGGATCTATGGAACCCTCCTATCTAGGGTCTTGGTCTTTCTTGCTATAAAATAAGAGAATTAGAACTTGCTTTAAGAGCTCAACATGCACTTTGAGAGTAAAAGTGCTGATTCTGAAATTGATTTAAACAACTCAGAAATGAGTCCCAGTAAAAGTCAGATCTCATCAGTGTTGGCTGGGACAGTGCTCTGGAGCAGGTTACCATTTTTACAATGTGATAGAATACCCCGAGGTGTGTGCCACTTACCCACTCACACTTGGGCACTTCTGGGTACCAGGTTCTGTTCTCTGAGCAGATGATACTTGGAGAGCCGACCACACTATAACCAGAGTTACACTGGACAGTGACATTTTCAGGCTCAACATACTGATCCTTGTCCAGAGACACAGTTCCATCTTTTATCTCTGGTTTCAGACACAGAGCTGTAATGGAAACGTGATTTTGATCAGTTTGTGATCCTCAGAATAAGACCTTACAATAGTAAAGAATACTGGGGGGTTAGAAACACTGGTAATAAATTATGCCTGCAGTCTGAGAGTTGTTCTTTAACTACATTTATTGTATTATAACAATAAAATTAATAACAATAATGTTAATGTATAGCTATCATCAACATAAAACACTATTATTATCTACACTTTGCTGGAGAGAAAAATTAGATAAAGACAATTTATGTGACTTGTCTATTGTTGCGTAGCTTTTAGGTGACATGATTATGATATAAACCTAGGTATTGTGGTCTAAAATCTGAGTTTTAAAAACTACTGTATATCAAAACCTGACTCTTTTCAGCATCTTAAGTGTGTAATTTCTATTCTTATGCCCTTAGTATCTTCCTGTATTAAATGGAGACAATGGTGGGAAATTAGACACTTAAGTTGCTGTTAGCCGTGTGGTAAGAAAAAAAAAATGCACACCTAATCTTGGTCTCATATCAGGTCAGCTTATCTATGAGGAGGTGATAACATGCACCAGGTACTAATGGAGATATCAGATACTTCAAGGATGTTTGGGATTTTTGCATGAGTCCTCATCCTAACTTTCACAAGAATTCACTAAAATTTTGCTGAATCCTCACTCTTCTCTTCAATTAAAAATTATTATCTCTAACTCTTGAATATTGACAAAGGTAGTACTGTAGAGCAGCGTGAAAACTACGGTCCATTTAATGTGGTGCTGGGTTCATTGACGACTCATTGGAGAAAAATAAAATTTGACCCCTACTTTACACCATAAACCCATAGGAATTCCAAGTGGGCTGGGGATATCAATGTGAAAGGTAAAGCAACGAAGCTCTGGAAGATAACATAGAAGAATATTTTTGAGACAAATATTTTTTAACACCACACATATTTTTTAAACAACACAGTACCACATCCAGGTATTAAATACAGGAAATGAATAAGTAAATACATACATACATACATACAAATTTCTAAGTGCTGCCTCTCGCTGGGGGGAAACCACACTGTCAGAACTAGCATGGTGGCCCTACCATCTTAGCAAGAGCCATCAGTAAAGTGGAGTTACCTTTACACTCAGGAGCTAGAGATGACCAATGTGAATTTCTGCAGGTGATTTTTTCTTCTCCAACTAGAACATATCCTTCATCACATTTATACTGCACTATAGTAGTAAAGGATAAAATTGAACTCACATCTTCATAGGATCCATGGGCAATGCTGGGAAACCTGTTGCAGTCTTGAATGGCAAAAGAGAAGGGTAGAAGAGAATGAGCTAGAGTTTAATTAACTATTCAGAGTGATGGACTCTTCCCATTTTAGAGAACAAAGTCATTAAATTATACTGCTGAGGTATGTTTCATTTACTTAACAAAATTACTAGGAATGATTTATTGAGTTCTTAACCACTTGCTAGACACTGTGTTAATCATCATATATATGTTATACCATTTAATCCTCATGCTAACTCTCTGAGGCCGAATGAACATCAGACCCACATTAGAGAAAAGGAAACACAACCTTAGAGGAGTCAAATATTCTACACAAGGTCACAGCTAGTAAGTACCAGTAACATGAATCAAATTAAGGATTCAGCTCAGGTTTGTGTTAGTAGAAAGTCCACTGTCACTTTCTGGAATTCTGCTCTCGGTACTGATCATTGGACTTTCACTTTCTACGGCATCAGTGGATGCTTAAAGGTCATAAAATGAAAGTTTGGGCTGAAGAACAATACTCTCCTTGTGACTTGCAAAGCCTAGCAATGCTCCATATTTGGTTAAGCAAGTAGCTCAGAAACCAGTTAGAAAACTCTTACCACCCTCACTTAAAGACAATGTCAGGGATTTTAGACAGGTCAGGAATTTAAATTACTTTAAGAATAATACTTGGGGAGGTATTTTTATAAAGCTTTTGATATCCTGTGAACACCACCTGCAGTCCCAGGTGAGGCTAACGTGTGAGAGAATTTATGCTTCACATAGAGAGAAGGACCTTCAGGAGCTCACTGAGAAAACCTAATGTGGCTCCTTTCAGGCTGGGGAGACATTAGTCACAGCGAACTAGTGTCCAGCTCCTGTCTGAGAAATCTAAAAGGCAAAGGATGGGCTGTCTAGTGACAGGCACTCTAAGGCTCTAAGGTGAGAGTGAAGGACAGATCTCTGCTGTTTTGAGGTTGGCCTGGACTCCTGACATTATCAGAAGCAAGGCTGAGTTAGCACTTCCAGTAGATTAGAAATGGGCTGCATGAGAAAGACAGTCATGGTGGAATTGTCCTCACGCCAGTCCAAAAGGGTCTCCTGAGGTGGGAGGAAGCCCTCTGTAAAAACAAAATAACACTAGAAGTCACCAGATGATACCTAGGAGATAGGAAATAGGAAATGAACAACCAGAATCAGAGGTGGATCCCTGGATCAGCCAGACCCTGAACTGCAAATTGTATTTAGCAGATCCTCAGTGATGATGGAGGAAAAATTAAAAAAAAAAAAAAAAAAAAAAACCTCACAAGAGAGAATAAGCTTTAAATACCCATGAGGCCAAGAGCCAGCTCAGGTTCTTGTTTCCCTTACCTGTGCTCCTCCCAAAACTTCAACTCTGGAGGGTTCAGAAAGCATAGTAACGGTAACTCCAAGTAAGTTCTGTTTTAGTTGTGAGGAAAAGAAATTCACCTGTGTATAAATCAACAGCTTCCATACAGCATTTCTTAAACCTCAGATTAAGCACCTCCATAAAAATATAAAAATGGCTCTTAGTTTTTATAAGTAAGCACATATATGCAGTTCTGTACTGGGCTTTTCTTGCAGTGTATTTTAAAATATAAGATTTAACCATACAAATAGTTCTACCACAACACTAGTCACACTTGTGCCAGAGGATTAGAACAGGAAATTAGTTCTGTAGGAGAAGGTGGTGACAGAACTGGGCACCAGAGTATCCAGGGAAGGCATCCAAGAATAAGTTGGAGATAACTTGAAGGACGGATAGAAGGTAAGTAGTTGACAAGATGTGAGAGGCAGATGGATATTGAGGCAATGGCAAAGTCTCTGGCCTCAGAAGGTCATTACTGTGAGAGAGGGGAGGCAGAATCAGAAAGGGAGATTCACATCAGAGTTGGCAGACATTAAATGCCATTTCAGAGAGTCAGGGCCATGGGTAATGGGAAGATTTGTGGGAACAGAAGAGAAAGGGAAAGGGAAACAGAAACATGAAAAAATAATTGAAAGACTTGTTGACAAATTTGATAAGGCTTTGCTCTACTACCTCAGTCTCTAGAAGAGGGGAATTTAGAGATGAAGTTGGAAGACTGAAAATCCCCAAGCATAAAGTTCTTTATCCTGTACTGATACTATAACCTAAATTAATACTGTCCCTCAATAATGTTCATGCATCTGATATGAAAAATCATCTTTCAAATATAGATATTCTTTAATTAACCCATGCTTTCCCCCTTATCAGTCTCAGTGAGGAAGAAAACATGGCTTCCACATTGACAAATCAGTAAGTTAGCTCACATAAGAGTATTCAGCCATTATTTTCAGTTCAGAATTTTCCCTCTAAGCTATCCCAAATCTCCCATTTTTATGCCATGACAGCTGTTTCAGGGAACAAATTCATAAATATTTTAAATTTATTATGAATATTAATTCTCCTAGATAAAATGTTAGCTAACAAAAGAGTAAAACATCACTTTGCTTAAAGGACATTTCCATCTGAATTCTGTAAAAATAAATTAATTTTCATAGTGACAGTTCTTCAGTTCTGGTAAGTTCTCTCAAATCCTTTGACTTCTCATTCATTGCTAAAAATTTTCTTATATTTCAATAGCCATGCCGTACTTTTATATAATGGTTTAGAATTCATGAAGTACTCTATATTTTTACTCTAGAAAATTTACTCCATATTTGTAATAACAGAAAATATTTTTGTCTATGGATGGAATTTTTAAAAATTAAGCAGTAACTAAGATTGTAGATGGTATAATTAACCTATTTGGAAAGTAATTTGTTTTAAGCATTGTAGAGCATTTAAATTCAAGAAATTGATTTAAAAATTAAAGATTATTCCTTGCTAAAGCAGTCTCACAAGAATTTTTGCATTTCAACACTTTGTTATTCTAGACACTATAAAATCCTCTATCTGAATTGGAACAATTTCTTTTATACTTAAATTTTATTTCTTATTAATACAGTTCATTGCACTCTCTCAAAAAGATTATGATATACCACCATTTCACTGAATTTGTTTTGTTTTTCTTTTTTTTTTTTTTACATCTTTATTGGAGTATAATTGCTTTACAATGGTGTGTTAGTTTCTGCTTTATAACAAAGTCAATCAGCTATACATATACATATATCTCCATATCTCCTCCCTCTTGTGTCTCCCTCCCACCCTCCCTATCCCACCCCTCTAAGTGGTCACAAAACACTGAGCTGATCTCCCTGCATTTCACTGTATTTGATTAATTCTTAATTGGGTATTTTTCTCCATATGTTAGAGAAAATACCCCCTTTTCCCATAACCTCTGTACTCACCACACAAGCAGGAAGGACACAGCAATAGCACCAAGACCCCAAAAAGATGCAGTGCTGGGAAAATGCAAGACAAATTGGCGGCCATGGCACAGTCTCAGAGGGGCCACAGTGGTGCTCAGTTGTTCTCAGACACCTTGAATAAAGATGAGGAAAAGTAAGCAACAGTTGAAATGGTGCCTAAGCAAAGAAAAGCAGCCTTGGCAAAGCCCAGCTATGTGTCACTAAAGGGGAGGGGTTGGGGGAGTGACTAGAAGGCCAGGTGCTTGGCATAGCTCTGACAGGGACAAGCTCAGAAGGCCCCTTCTTGGGCAGAAGCATCTGGAGGCCTCAGGAATTCTGTATGTATTTACTATTGTAACCCCAAGACTTTCTTGAAGTTCAGATACAGAACATGATGAATTCCTCTCTGGATTTATATACATGATATTCTCTGAGTAAACAAGAGCACATGATGCAAGGACTTCAGCTCATGATGCACAGTGTCTGATGCACAGTTGTCTCCTCAGGAGGCAGAAGCCATAGCATGAGGGGAGATAAGACATCTGAGAAGCAGTCCCTGTCCAGGGAGTGGTTTCTTTAATCAGGGGTATGAATTGTTCATAGATAAATAGGTTTTTTTAAAGTCTAGAAAATTATGTTCTCCCTAGATAGCCCACAGTCTAGCCAGAACAGAGTAAAATGTCTCTCAGTGTGAAAAAACTAAAGATCTTGCCCAAACAATAATTATTCTCACAGTACTTCAGTAGGAACTTCTTTTCCCTATTTCCTGGGTCTTCTAATGCACATAAAAAAAAAAATAATTCACTCTAGGAAGATATTCTAGTGTAGAAACGATTTTAACCTGTGTTCATAGCACAGAAAAAGCAGGCACTGAAAGTTAAATTGTTGAAGATGATGAGTTAAGAAGAAAGGAAGATTTATTATGACTCTCAGAATATCTGAATGATGCTGGATTTGAGTGAAGCCCCAAATTTTGTCTCTAAGCACTAAAAGACAAGTGGATGGAAGGCACATGTGTTATTTTTCATGGATTATTAACCCCAAGACTAAGATTTCTCTTAACCATCTGGGACTGCCTATTCATCCAGATCATTTCCTAAATTTTGTCTCCTTAAGTGGGCCAGAAGAAACTACTAACCTGGATTCTATACTTTGCCCACCAACTGTGGATTACTGTTCCTAGAGGAGATGAAGATAGTTGGCTAAACAAAAGAGAAGACTAAGTTCTGGAAATTGTCTTAATGAGCTTCACTACTCAGCTGACCTGGAGTGACTCTACATATCAATAATAGACAAAATGCTTACTTCTCAAAAATAAATGAGAAGAATTACCAAATATAGCTGAGTGAACTTCTTTGGCATACTAAAGAAAACAAAATTAAATTTCAACTTCCTAGATAGAAAGAAAAAAAATAAAATAAACCTACTAAATGGCTGCTGCCTTTAGAAAGAGGAGCCATAATAAAGCAATTTAAATGATTAACCAGAAAGTTTTGCTGACCTGCTTTTAATCTTTAAGCACATCACATACCAGAACTTTACCTAAGTTATCATAACTGATCCTCAAAAAAACCTGTGTCATGGTTCTTACCTTCCTCTTTGCATAGATTAAGAAACAGGTTTAAATAGATTAAGTAAACTGCTCCCAAACATTTCAGATAATTAGCAGCTAAGCCAAATTCTGAACCCAAGACTGCTTATAAATTCAAGATTTTTTCTTTATACCAAAATAATTTCCACTTACTGGCCAATAATGATTTTCTTTCAGAACATTAAACCAACCATTTGGCAGTAAATCAGCATTGTTGGCCTTTACTCAATAGTAGTCTCACCCTCCAGTTGCTGTTGGTGCTACAGTTAATGGCTTGGACCTGTGACCTCCTCCAGAGAATGTGCTGGGATGGCAAGAAACACCCCATCCTGATGTACCTAGGAAGTTATACCCTGTCCCCCAAGAGCAACGAATGCCGACTGATATTGGAATACAAAAGCCATGACTCCTTGCCTCAAGGCTGGACAACGCTGTGGTGCAATCTACACTCTAGAGCCACCATGGATCAGTGGATTCTCCACTTAACCTGAGAACAGTCCTTGATCAGCTCCTTTCTCTCCGTATCCTGCTGCTTTATTCCCCTAGAGTTGTTTTTTGTTTGTTTTTGCTGAAGATCACAGCATCAAAAATTCACATGCATCTGAATGCCTTCTGAAGAAGCTGACTGAAGACAGTTTGTACCACTAATGCATCTAGGAAGCAAACTCTAAGAATGGGATTCTAGAATTGGATCATTCTTCAGCCAACTGACCATCAGGACTCCATCTCTGGTGATTCATGTAATATTGATAGTCCTGGCTTGCTGTATCCTTGCAACAAAAAATATTTTTACCTGGTAAACTCTCATGGCATGTAGATGGAAGGAGATGTGCAATATCTCTGACATTTGAGAAGTGTAATAAAAATAGCAATTATTAGGATTTTGCAAGGGACAGCTGAGTACCATTGATGCAAGCCCAGTACCCCTTGCCTGAAAATGAGAGCTCAACACAGTCAATCACAATTCAAATCCAAGTGTGAAAGCTACTAGTTACTATTTAAAGAAACAGTTATCTCAGGTAGCTGGAAGGCTAATCATGCTAAGGTCCAGGTTCAGGGTATAATCATAAAGGAATACTAGAACTTCAATAAAAGGTGAATTCTTAGCCCTGGCAAGTCTCCTACTCAGACTCAGGGCCCTTTTGGAAGAAGTGGTGCCTTTAGATTTTCAATGAGGATACCTGGGTAGATGCACTACAGAACCATGAACACCAGATTCCCCTAAACCCAAAGAGCCTATATAACTGGCCCAGTATCCCTTGTTATAAGATAGTGCCCCTGTTGCTTGAAGACCATGCAGAGGAATCAAATGTGACAGGTATCTTATAAGGCCATAATTTCCCTCCTCAAGATTTATCCCCCACCTCCCCTCCAGGCATCAGACCAATAGCTGGAATCAAACCTCAGCATGAACTGACTAAAGACATGCCAGACCTGCTGAGGGAAGAGAGAAATCATATGCAGGATCTATGGGACCTAGTTAGCATGAGTTTGGAGATAGGAGAGCATGCCTAGGAGGGAATCCCAAAGCCGGATAAGGGAGAGTTTGTCAGGATAGGGGACATTCTCCCTTAACACAAGATTTAACACCCTGGCAAGTGCCCTCAGTGTCAGTTCTTACATGTTTCTGGATGATTTGGGAAGGTTAGTAAAAATGATGGTCAATATTAAATGTGTAGAGATGCCAGAACAGCCATGGCAGGCTAAGTAGGAAGTGATCAAAGGCTCAGAGAAGTAGATGTGTTAGAATGATCTAATTTATAAAACCAGAAGACCAACCTGCTATCTTCTTCATGGGAGCCCTGAGGACAATAAGGAATGTACCAGTGACAAGGACCAAAATTATACAGTAACTTAGTTGTGGCTGGCCCTCTGAAGGCTTCATCTTATGGTAGGAGATGCTGTTATCAAACATGGCTGTTTAGCAGCACTGGGGAATATAGAATCCCAGGATAGCAGGGCTAAGTGGAAGAACTTAACCTTCAAAAGCAGGTTAGGTGAAAAATACTGGAGGGCTAGAACCAGGGAGTTGCAAGAGATGTGCCTAGGATGCAAAATTAAATAAGAACTTATTCTCAGGTTGTGGAAATGCTGACCCTGAAAATGAGAGCCTCCTTAAGAGTGAGGCAGGTAGGGCAGTAAGGTTGGAATGCAGCCAAGGGAAGAGGATATCCTGACCTGTAGAATCTGTGAAGAGGGTTAATAGATATGATGTTTCTTAGGGTAAGGATCAGCCAACATGGGAATTTCTTGATATATAATTAAAAGAGGTCAAGAATGAATGATACAAAGACCAAGGTCAGATACTTCCATTGAATGTCATGATCTTTTACTCAGTTACCTTCTGCTCTCCCCATTTGGTAATTTTCTCACCAGTTCTCAGACTGAAAGTGAGGACAGATTCCTGTGAGGAAGGACTGTTCAACACCATGGCAAGTATATATATTGTATACTTCTCCAGTCCTTGCCCCAAAGGAATCTTCAGTAATTTACTTAAGTCATTGTGCACTAGAATCTTTAGAGACTTGTTGGATCTGAACTATCTTTGGTACCTGGGAACATAAAGTGTCACCATGACCCCATTAAAATAGATGCTACAGGGGCCAGGCAATAAAAGGATTCCTAGTTCATGTCAATCTCACAGTGATCTACTGGGTTTTTGGACCCACCTGGTGGTCATTTCTGTGATCCTCAAGTGTATAGCAGTTCATAGGACCTTCACATTAGTACTCTGATCTTTGGAATGAAAGCTATCAAGGTAAGGAAACCTATGTTTAAAAAAAAAAAAGCTATAAATATTATCATTTACTGCTAAAACACTGAATGCTTTTCCCTTAAGATTAGAAGTTGAGGCAAGTATACTGACTCTCATCAGTCCTATTCAGCAAAATATTGGAGGACCTAGCTAGTGCAATAAGGAAAGAAAAATGAATAAAAACATACAGTTTGGAAAGGTAGAAACAAAACTGCTTATTTGCAGACAGCATGATTGTTTATTTGGTAAATTCCAAAGAATTTATAGAAAATCTGCTAGGACTAATTAGAGAATTTAATAAGATCACAATATACATGATCAATATATAAAAATCAATTGTATTTCTATATACCAGCAATGAAAAATTGAAAACTGAAATTTAAAAAGTACTACCATCTCAAAGGTAAAATGCTGAGTGACAAAAGCTATCTCCAAAAATCACCCACTGTACGACTCCATTTGTAAAACAGTCAAAGTGACAAAATATAGATATGGAGAACAGATTAGTAGTTACCAGTGTTAGAGATGGTGGGCCAGGGAAAAGGGGTGAGTGTGAATATAAAGGGATAGATCAATGGGGATATTTGTGGTGATGGAATAATTCTGTATCTTGATTGCTGTGGTTGCTCCACAAGTCTACACTGTGATAAAATAGCTGAGAACTATACACACATATTGAACAAATGTCAATTTTCTGATATATTGATATTGTTATAAATCTCTAAGATATAATCATTAAAAGACATTAGGTGGTGGGTACTTGGGACCTCTCTGGACTACCCTGGTTTCTTTCTGTGAACCCATAATTATCTCACAATTAAACGTTAGTAAAACAGCACAATCTCTATATGGTGCATGGCAGCTGAAAACACCAAAACATTCATAAAGAAAACAAAACCTAGTTAAATGAGTGATATGAGTGATATGAGTGATATGCCATGTTCATGGATTAAAAGACTAAACATTATTAAGATATCAATTACCTTGAAATTTGTCTAGAGATTCAAAGCATTACCATCCAAATCTCAGCAGATTTGTACAAGTTGATTAACTATTTTTTTAAATTAATTAATTTATTTATTTATTTTGGGCTGGGTTGGGTCTTCGTTGCTGCACACAGGCTTTCTCTAGTTGTGGCGAGCAGGGCCTACTCTTCATTGGGGTGCTCAGCCTTCTCATTGCTGTGGCTTCTCTTCTTGTGGTGCATGGACTTCAGTAGTTGTGGCATGTGGTCTCAGTAGTTGTGGTGCACAGGTTTAGTTGCTCCATGGCATGTGGATCTTGCTGGATCAGGGCTCAAACCTGTGTCTCCTGCATTGGCAGGCAGATTCTTAAACACTGTGCCACTAGGGAAGTCCATGATTAACTATTTCTTAAATGTACATGGATAAATAAGCCAAGGACCTAGAATAGCCCAAATAATTTTGCAAGAGAACAAAAAGTTGAAAGACTCATAACTCTTGATTTCAGACTTACTATATAACTATAATGATCAATACACTGTGGTATTGGCATGGACTTGGAGGTCGATGGAAAAAATAGAGTCAAGAAATACACTAACACATGTATGGTTAATTGATTATAGACAAAGGTGCCAAGGTAATGCAGGAGAAAGGGTAGACTTTTCAACAAATGGTACCAGAACAATTGGCCATCCACATGCAAAAATAAAAGGAAGCTTGACTCTTACCTTTCACCATATGTAAAAATTAACTCAAAATTGATAGTAGACATAAATATAAAACTAACCAATTTTAGAACCACTAGTTTAAGAGATATACTATTCATTCATTTCTCTATGTATACCAGGGTCTAAAATCTTTGTTATAGAACTGTATCTGTAACACATATGTGCCTGGACCTCAGTAGCTCAACTCCTTTCAAAAGTGTCAATGTTAACTCATATTTTACTATATCATCTCAGTTTTATAAAGAGATGATATTTTTGGCTTTTTGAAAAACTCATGAGCTGAGGTTGAAGGCATTATATATTATTCACTGTTCTTTGTAAAATAACCCCTGTGATAAATTTATTTTCTATTTTCATAACAGACCAAAAAAATTTCTCCTATAGAGTAATGCTTCTTTTTGCCAATCAATGTAAATATTTGATCCATTATATTTCCCACTTTTGAATGAAGATGAAGTCATTCAAAATTACTATGTAAATTAAATTTTAGTAAATTTGCTTCTATCTCTAATGTGATTTTGATTTTTTATTTTAGCAAGTTTAAACTATGAATATCTACTATAAACTCATATATTCTTTTCAAATTTTGAAATTATTGTTTCTGCTGCATAAGGTGCTAAACATTAAAAAAAAGAAAACTACTTAAGAAAACTCTTTAGCAGGAAAAAATTTCAGTATGTAAATACACATCATTTGTTATGTATAAATATTATGAGTGATAATTCCTTTATTTTTAAACCTAAAAATATCAGTATCAGAATGTTTATAATTTGCTAAAAATTATGGGAACACATGATTAGGAGCTATTCACTTTCACTATTAGATCAGAGGAATTTTAAGGAAACCTAGTTCCTTTTGAGACCCTTTGCTTCCCTAATGAGGTAGCAAAATGGCAGCTCAATTCATAGTCTACATTCGGATAAAATGTTTCATCTGAAAGACTCTGATTCACCAGCTTCCTTCTCTCCAGGCTCTCTCATTGAACCTGAAAAAAGAATGAGTCACATACTTATAGTTTCCCTGTAGTCAGAGAATAATAGTTAGCAGCAGAAGTTTTTTTATTGACCTTTTGTTCGGCTCAATTAGTAACAAATTAGCATATCGTGTAACTTCAGACATTCTTTATTCGTGATATAATAGTCAGTACATACTGTGGGCAAACCTCTAATGGAAATACAAAGATGAACTTAAAATGAATCATTCCACTTAAAACAAGGAGATGAATGCAACCACTCTACTTTCTAGGGACAGGAGCAATCATTTCAAGAAAGAAAGTAAACGATCCCAATGCTAAGTGTGGGAAAGTAATGTTGCAGTGGAAATAGGTTGAGGAGCTTAGGGAGAAGCAGAGAAGCAGTAATCTCATCTTGCTTGGTAGAAATTCAAGTTAATAAAGAAGCAGGCAAGAGACTGGATGATCCTTCTTGGAAGAAGCTGGACAGCAACAGAAAAGATACCAATAAACACTGATGTTTGGGGATTCTCCTGAATTTGTTAGGGTAAAACTAAGCTGCTAAAACAAAGGCAGCAATTCATGTCTTTTTCATGCAACAGTCTAGAGGCAGATGTGTATTCAGATTAGTCAGCAACTCTGTCCAAAGAGGTCAGGCAGGGATCAGGCCTCTTCTTCTTTGTCGTGCCAACATCCCCAAGCATGTTGTCCCCATCAGCATGGTGGAAGTTCACTCACCAACACCCTGTCAGCATTTCAGCCCTCATAGGGTGAAAGAGGAAGTGGAAGGTAAGCAGCTTCCTTTTCAGGAAAGTGACTAGGAAGCTGCACCCTTTGGGTGGTTGCTCCAAGGGAGGCTCTAGCTGAGGAGCCATTTCCCCTGCTAATATCTAAAAGGGTGAGAGTAGTTCTATTACTTGAAGGAGGTAGGGGGAAATGGATAATAGGAAACAACCACCTCTGCTATGGCCCCCAACAAGAAAAAACTAGCTCACTGCCTAATCTCCACATGTACATAGAACCTAAATCAGTTTTTGTGGGCCTCACCCTTGAAAATGAACATACCATCCAGAATCATCATCAACAGATATTTGCAATGAATAGAAATTCCAAAGAAACTGTTATTAATATGCTCTGAGATATCCTGAAATATCTGAGTAGTCAGCACATCCCTAAAGAACAGAACACATTTTAAAATGATGTGAACATTTTATAAAATCAATAAAATTGTTAAAATACAAAGTCAAGGAAATATCCCCAAAGACCATGGGAGAGGGGTGAATCAGAGATTATGGTATAGGAGGCAGAAAGAAAATTTAAGAAAATTATGGGATGTTCAATATCTGCCTAGTAGGATACCCATAAAGAAAAAAGAAAAATAAATGGAGAAGAGAAATATGAAGAAACTATACCAAATGTATAGAAACTATACAAAATGTCTCTGAAAAAAAAAGAATAAAAGAGTCTTTGTAGAAGATTAGATATGAAAAAAGTCCTATATAATTAATAATTTAAATGACTTCTGAATTCTCCATTGCAATATTGGAAACTATCGTACTAAGAAGATATTCTTTCAAAGTGCTAAAAGAAAATTATTTTTAATTTAGTTTTCTACACCCAGGAGACTTATCAATAAAGTGTTCAGATGAAGACAGTTTAAACATGCAGGAATTCAATATTTTACTTTCTATACATCATTTCCTAAGCAGTTCCTTGAGGGTGTACTCCAGTAAAATGAGGAAATAAATTAAGAAAGAGGAGAACATGAATCCAAGAAGCTTAGACAGAGTAGGAAGCAAGCACATAGACATGAGACTTCCTACTTCTGCTGAAGTGTGTAGCAGATAGAGTCAAAGTCCTGTCAATATCACTAGGGCCCTACCAATTCAGCACACGCTGCACAATTTCCAAAAGCCAATGTATCTGCTTTGTTTTGCCCAGGCTTTTTCCAGAGCTATTGAAGGCTACTCTGACAGCTTGTAGAGCAGGTCAAAAATACCAGGTAATTAGCACTTCCCCAAAGTGGACCTTAACACCTATGAGGGATGGAAGACATTGTATCAGTACCCCAGCTCCCTTGCCTTTGAGTGGAATAAATCTCAGGCATGTGTTTGACACCCCCTTTATAGTTTCCCAGTGAGTTTAGATTCCAGTCAGCCACAGACGTAGGTGGCTTAACAACACAACTCTTTTTGGCTGCCTTCCCTTGTCTGTCTCATTGCCTCACTCAATTTCTTAAATACTCATAAACAAATTTTGAGCACATACCTAAAATCTACCAAGTATTTCTGAATATATAACACACTTAAAACATCAATTACCTATTACTCAATACACTCACAAGTGGGTTTTTTTTTGCAGCAGAACACAATGATATGATACAATATAACATATGAAACAGTTTCTTTATTCTCCTCTCAAAAAAAATTATCCAAATGTAAATAAAGAGTGGAATGCCTTGCTTAAGATATAAAACCAGGGGAAGAGTGACACACCTGGAAAGAGCATGGAAGCTTCATGTCCTTCCCACATACTTTTTTCTATGTATCTCTTCAATCTGGCTGTTCCTGAGTTATATCCTTGTGGAATAAACTGGTAATCTAGTACAACCAATTCATACTACAGAACCACTTCCAGAGGACTTTGGATTTCACAAGAGAAACCATCAATGGGGACCACTGGGAAACATCTGATTTCCCAGGGTCTTTGTGCTCACACCTGAGCCTCTCAGGTGGGAGAGCCGAGTTCAGGACATTGGACCACCAGAGAACTCCCAGCCCCAGGTAATATCAATCAGTGAGAGTTATCCTAGACATTTCTGTCTCAACGTTAAGACCCAGCTCCACTCAACGACCAGCAAGCTCCAGTGCTGGACAACCCATGCCAAACACTAGCAAGACAGGAACACAACCTCACCCATTAGCAGAGAGTCTGCCTAAAATCAAAATAAGGTCACAGAAACCTCAAAACATACCACTGGACATGGTGCTGCCCACCAGAAAAACAAGATCCATCCTTATCGAAGAGAACACAGACACAAGTCCCTTCTACCAGGAAGCCTACACAACCCACCAAACCAACCTTACCCACTTTGGGCAGGCACCATAAACAACAGGAACTACAAACCTGCAGCCTGAGTAAAGGAGACCCCAAACACAGTAAGATAAGCAAAATGAGATGACAGAGAAATACACAGCAGATGAAGGAGCAAGGTAAAAACCCACCAGACCAAACAAATGAAGAGGAGATAGGCGGTCTACCTGACAAAGAATTCAGAGTAATGATAGTAAAGATGATACAAAATCTTGGAAGGAGAATGGAGAAAATACAAGAAAGTTTTAACAAGGACCTAGAAGAACTAAAGAGCAAACAAACAATGATGAACAACACAATAAATGAAATTTAAAATTCTCTACAAGGAATCAATAGCAGAATAACTGAGGCAGAAGAATGGATAAGTGACCTGGAAGATAAAAGAGTGGGAATAACTACCACAGAGCAGAATAAAGTAAAAAGAATCAAAAGAATTGAGGACAGCCTCAGAGACCTCTGGGACAACATTAAACACACCAACATTAGAATTATAGGGGTCCCAGAAGAAGAAGAGAAAAAGAAAGGGACTGAGAAAATATTTGAAGAGATTATAGTTGAAAACTTCCCTGATATGGGAAAGGAAATAATCAAGTCCAGGAAATGCAGAGTCCCATACAGGATAAATCCAAGGAGAAACACACCAAGACACATATTAATCAAACTATAAAAAATTAAATACAAAGAAAAAATATTAGAAGCAGCAAGGGAAAAGTAACAAATAACATACAAGGGAATCCCCATAAAGTTAACAGCTAATCTTTCAGCAGAAACTCTGCAAGCCAGAAGGGAGTGGCAGGACAGATTTAAAGTGATGAAATGGAAAAACCTACAACCAATATTACTCTACCCAGCAAGAATCTCATTCAGATTCAACAGAGAAATTAAAACCTTTACAGACAAGCAAAAGTTAAGAGAATACAGCAACACCAAACCAGCTTTACAACAAATGCTAAAGAAACTTCTCTAGGCAGGAAACACAAGAGAAGGAAAAGACCTATGATAACAAACCCAAAACAATGAAGAAAATGGTAATAGGAACATACATATTGATAACTACCTTAAATGTGAATGGATTAAATGCTCCAACCAAAAGGCATAGACTTCCTGAATGGACAAAAAAAACAAGACCCATATATATACTGTCTACAAGAGACCTACTTCAGACCGAGGGACACATACCGACTGAAAGTGAGGGGATGGAGAAAGATATTCCATGCAAATGGAAATCAGAAGAAAGCTGGAGTAGCAATTCTCATATCAGACAAAATAGACTTTAAAACAAAGACTATTACAAGAGACAAAGAAGGACACTACTTAACGATCAAGGGATCAGTCCAAGAAGAAGATATCACAATTGTAAATATTTATGCACCCACACCCAACATAGGAGCACTGCAATACATAAGGCAAATGCTAACAGCCATAAAGGGGGAAATTGACAGTACCACAATCATAGTAGGGAACTTTAACACCCCACTTTCACCAATGGACAGATCATCCAAAATGAAAATAAATAAGGAAACACAAGCTTTTAATGACACATTAAACAAGATGGACTTAATTTATATTTATAGGACATTTAATCCAAAAACAACAGAATACACATTTTTCTCAAGTCCTCATGGAATATTGTCCATGAGAGATCATATCTTGGGTCACAAATCAAACCTTGGTAAACTTAAGAAAACTGAAATCGTATCAAGTATCTTTTCTGACCACAATGTCATGAGACTAGATATCAATTACAGGGAAAAAAACTGTAAAAAAAATACAAATACATGGAGCCTAAACAATACACTACTAAATAAACAAGACATCACTGAAGAAATCAGAGGATATGAAAAAATACCTAGAAAAAAATGACAATAAAAACACGATGGCCCAAAGCCTATGGGAAGCAGCAAAAGCAGTTCTAAAATGGAAGATTATAGCAATACAATCCTACCTCAAGAAACAAGAAACATCTCAAATAAACAACCTAACCTTACACCTAAAGCAATCAGAAAAACAAGAACAAAAAAAAACATTCAACATTAGAAGAAGGAAAGAAATCATAGGGCTTCCCTGGTGGTGCAGTGGTTGAGAGTCCGCCTGCCGATGCAGGGGACACGGGTTCGTGCCCCAGTCCGGGAAGATCCCACATGCCATGGAGCGGCTGGGCCCGTGAGCCATGGCCGTTGAGCCTGCGCATCTGGAGCCTGTGCTCCACAACGGGAGAGGCCACAACAGTGAGAGGCCTGCGTACCACAAAAAAATAAAATAAAAATAAAATAAAATCATAAAGATCAGATCAGAACTAAATGAAAAAGAAATGAAGGAAATGATAGCAAAGATAAATAAAACTAAAAGCTGGTTCTTTGAGAAGATAAACAAAATTGATAAACCATTACCAGACTCATCAAGAAAAAAAAGGGAAAAGATTCGAATCAACAGAATTAGAAATGGAAAATGAGAAGTAACAACTGACACCACAGAAATACAAAGTATCATGAGAGATTACTACAAGCAATTATATAGAAATAAAATGGACAACCTGGAGGTAATGGACAAATTCTTGGAAAAGTACAACCTTCTGAGACTGAATGAGGAAGAAAAAGAAAATATAAACAGACAATCACAAGCACTGAAATTGAAACTGTGATTAAAAATCTTCCAACAAACAAAAGCCCAGGACCAGATGGCTTCACAGGCAAATTCTACCAAACATTTAGAGAAGAGCTAACACCTATCCTTCTCAAACTTTTCAATAATATAGCAGAGGGAGGAACACTCCCAAACTCATTCTATGAGGCCACCATCACCCTGATACCAAAACCAGACAAAGATGTCACAAGAAAAAACTACAGGCCAATATCCTTAATGAACATAGATGCAAAAATCCTCAACCAAATACTAGTAAACAGAATCCAACAGCACATTAAAAGGATCATAAACCATGATCAAGTGGAGTTTATCCCAGGAATGCAAGGATTCTTCAATATACACAAATCAATCAATGTGATACACCATATTAACAAACTGAAGAAGAAAAACCATTTGATCATCTTAGTAGACGCAGAAAAAGCTTTCAACAAATTTCAACACCGATTTATGATAAAAACTCTCCAGAAAGTAGGCATAGATGGAAGTTATGTCAACATAATAAAGGCCATATATGACAAACCCACAGCCAACATTGTTCTCAATGGTGAAAAACTGAAACCATTTCCACTAAGATCAGGAACAAGACAAGGTAGCCCACTCTCACCAGTATTAGTCAATATAATTTTGGAAGTTTTAGCCACAACAATCAGAGATGAAAAAGAAATAAAAGGAATCCAAATCAGAAAAGAAGTAAAACAGTCACTGTTTGCAGATGAAATGATACTATACACAGAGACTCCTAAAGATGCTACAAGAAAACTGCTGGAGCTAATCAATGAATTTGGTTACATAGCAGGATATAAAATTAACACACAGAAATCTCTGGCATTCCTATACACTAATGGTGAAAAATCTGAAAGAGAAATTAAGGAAACACTCCTATTTACCATCGCAACAAAAAGAATAAAATACCTAGGAATAAACCTACCTAAGGAGACAAAAGACCTATATGCAGAAAACTATAAGACACTGATGAAAGGAATTAAAGATGATACAAACAGATGGAGAGATATATCATGTACTTGCATTGGAAGAATTAATTTTGTGAAAATGACTCTACTACCCAAAGCAATCTACAGGTTCAATGCAATCCCTATCAAACTACCAATGGCATTTTTCACGAACTAGAGCAAAAAATTTCACAATTTGTATGGAAACACAAAAGACTCTGAATAGCCAAAGCAATCTTGAGAAAGAAAAATGGAGCTGGAGTAATCAGGCTCCCAGACTTCAGACTATACTACAAAGCTACAGTAGTCAAGACAGTATGGTACTGGCACAAAAACAGAAATATAGATCAATTGAACAGGATAGAAAGCCCAGAGATAAACCCACACACATATGGTCACCTTATTTTTGATAAAGGAGGCAAGAATATACAATGGAGAAAAGACAGCCTCTTCAATAAGTGGGGCTGGGAAAACTGGACAGCTACATGTAAAAGAATGACATTAGAACACTCCCTAACACCATACACAAAAATAAACACAAAATGGATTAAACCTAAATGTAAGGCCAGACACTATTAAAACTCTTAGAGGAAAACATAGGCAGAACACTCTATGACATAAATCACAGCAAGATCCTTTTTGACCCACTTCTAGAGAAATGGAAATAAAAAGAAAAATAAACAAATGGGACCTAATGAAACTTAAAAGCTTTTGCACAGCAAAGGAAACCATAAACAAGACGAAAAGACAACCCTCAGAATGGGAGAAAATACTTGCAAAGGAAGCAAGTGACAAAAGATTAATCTCCAAAATATACAAGCAGCTCATGCAGCTTAATATAAAAAAACCAAACAAACCATCCAAAAATGGGCAGAAGACCTAAATAGACATTTCTCCAAAGAAGATTTACAGATTGCCAACAAACACATGAAAGGATGCTCAACATCACTAATCATTAGAGAAATGCAAATCAAAACTACAATGAGATAGCACCTCCCCCCAGTCAGGATGGCCATCATCAAAAAATCTACAAACAATAAATGCTGGAGAGGGTGTTGAGAAAAGGGACCACTCTTGCACTGTTAGTGGGAATGTAAGTTGATACAGCCACAATGGAGAACAGTACAGAGGTTCCTTAAAAAACTAAAAATAGAACTACCCTATGACCCAGCAATCCCACTACTGGGCATATACCCTGAGAAAAGCATAATTCAAAAAGAGTCATATACCACAATGTTCATTTCAGCTCTATTTACAATAGCCAGGACATGGAAGCAACCTAAGTGTCCATTGACAGATGAATGTATAAAGAGAATGTGTCATATATATACAATGGAATATTACTCAGCTATAAAAAGAAATGAAATTGAGTTAGTTGTAGCGAGATGGATGGACTTAGAGACTGTCATACAGAGTGAAGTAAGTCAGAAAGAGAAAAACAAATACCATATGTTAACACATCTATATGGAATCTAAAAAAAAAAAAGGTTCTGAAGAACCTAGGGGCAGCACAGGAATAAAGATGCAGACATAGAGAATGGATTTGAGGACACGGGGAGGGGGAAGGGTAAGCTAGGACAAAGTAAGATAGTGGCATGGACATATACACACTACCAAATGTAAAATAGATAGCTAGCGGGAAGCAGCCACATAGCACAGGGAGATCAGCTTGGTGCTTTGTGACCACCTAGAGGGATGGGATAGGGAGGATGGGAGGGAGATACAAGAGGGAGGAGATAGGGGGATATATGTATATGTATAGCTGATTCACTTTGTTATAAAGCAGAAATTAACACACCATTGTAAAGCAATTATACTCCAATAAGGATGTTAAAAAATAATAATTAAATTAAATTAAATTAAACTAAAAAATCTTAAGGGTTGAAACCCTGCTAGTACGGCCCAACTCACCATGAAGAGATCACATCAGCACCTACTGAATAAACAAAATATATGAATGATTAAGAATTTGCTATTTGCCTTAGCCTGCCAAGAAGCAGTCCTTGAGACAAGGATTTGAGTGCAGTAAATTTAGCTGATAGGTAATTCTAGAATGCATCATTAAAGGAATAGAGATGTAAAAATGTAAGGGAATAAATTGAACACAGCTTGCATTGGTGAGCAGGCATGTTCTGGAAGGGATAGGTGGGGGAAGGGTTGGGAGAAGGATGCAATTTGGTACAACCACTTTGGAAAACTGCTGAACAAACACATACATACCTCTTGTGACCCAGCGATTCCATCCTTACGTATTTGTGCAAAAAAAGTACATATGTTCACAAAAGATGTGCAAAAATGTTCATAGCCAAAAAAATTGAAAATAAACCAAATGTCCATTAACAATAGAATAAATATGTAAATTGTGGTATATTTGTACAATGATGACATATTTAAAATAAATGGAAGTGAATGAACCTCAACTACACACAACATAGATGCATCTCACAAATATAATATTTAGGGGAAAAAGTCATGAAAGAAAGAACGCATAATGTATGATTCCATTTCTATAATTTTAAATAACATAAAACCAATCTGTGCTGTTAAAAGTGAGGATACTGGAATACTTTGCAGGGTAGAGTGGTGAGTTAGTAACAAACTGGAAGGGAGCCCCAAAGGACTTCTGCACTTTTAGTAATTTTTTTTTTTTATTGCTCTGGTTTCTAATCACAGAAGTGTTTTACTTTGAGAATCCAAGTTCTGTGCCCTATTCTGTTGATAAAGAGTAGGTAGGTTTCGGATATGTTGGGATGAGGAGTAAAAGCATTCAGGCAAAGGTAATGGTATAGACATATTTTGAATTTCCTGGATTGCATGCATTCTGAGGTACAAAAAAAAAAGAAGTTAATTGCTGACATCTGTGAATTTGTGTACTGGAGGTGTGACAAACTAACCAATATGACAGTGAACCCATGAGTAGTCATTAGTTAAATCCATTTCACATGTAACCTGCCTTTACTACTCAAGGTCGTTTTAATTGTTTCTATGTCCTCTAAGTAGCTCCTAGCCTAAACAATAAGATGTTTGCCCCAGTTGTTTTCCAGGGCCTTTCAGTCAGTTGCATCTGGTTGGACCTGAGCTGGCTGAGGCTGGATAGGACCACTGACCCTTCAACTGGGTATGTGTGAGTGTCCACTTGGTGACCTTTTGAACTTGCAGAGGCCCATAGCTTAGTTATACCTGTGCAGATGACAATTATCGCACCTTTTTCCAATCACCTTTCCCCACACTCCCCATGCTCCCTGTGCCTCAGACCACCCAGCTTCTTTATTCTTTATCCCATAAATACCCAAGCCCTTTGTCTTCAGGGAAGCAGATTTGAGATTTGTTCTCTCAACTCCTTGCAAGGTTTGGCTTGCTGTGCATGGAGCAAAACGAACGTGGTACAGTAACAATAACAGAGACAATCTGATATTTGAAGGGTGCTTATTTAATTAGCCAGCACTTCGGGTCCAGAAATTTAAACATTTGAATGACAAAAGTCTAGATTATCAAAAATTACACATTTTCAGTAGCAGTAATCATAATCCAGTGCTCCGAGCCCAGACGTTTATTACGAGTGATTGTGCTTAAGGAACAGTAGAGTTGTTGAACAGAGATTCCATACATTGATTTAAAGGCAAAAGTGGCCTCTTTTTTCCTCGTTTTAAAAAAATTTCTTAGTGATGTTCTTAAACTTGACTGTCTAGTTCCAATTGTTCAGGAGAAGGGGACCCCATCAGGCAACAAGTGAAAATGGGGACTGGCTGTCGCTAGTTTAAAGCCACCACCTCAGAACGATTTCGGGGACTGGTCTCTCTCTGCCCTGTGGGCTATGCAGGTGGCTGGGACCAGCTCTAGCTACAGGGGCCAGGAGGGTTCCAGCTGCCCGAGGCCTGCAGAAGAGGTGCATACTGTGCATGTGCAGGCCGCGCAGCTCGGGATAGCCAAGGAGCTGCAGTGCAGCAGGTGTCTGGGAGAGGGCCGGGTCCAGGAGGGGGCTTTTGGGGGTACAAGGCATCTGCCTAATTCCAAGGTATAACCTACACAAATGTGCATATTCTCCCTAAAGACAGGGCTGGAAGAATTGGCGGGTGGGCCAGGGTACCTTCCAATAAAAGACATCTGGTCTTCAAGACAGTTTATACAACTCTAGGGCCATTTTCACATTCTGCGGGCTTGGGAGACACTGCCTGAGGTGTCTGCCCATGTGCGCTTGCTCACAGACCTCAGGGACCTCCTAAAAGTGATTTAAAGAAAAGAGGTGGCGGGGAGTGGGGGGGGGGATTTAAGAGACGATACTGGCAAATGTGAGATTGACCAGTGGATGGATGGATGAACAGGATATCAGGAAAGATTGCATCCTAGCAAATGTGAACATTCAGGCCAAGCCCAGATCTGTTCTGAGCAGCAACCAAGCACAGCTGAAGCAGAAAAGATGCAGAGCTGTAAAGGAGACCCAGAGCACCCCTGCTAGGACAACTGAGGAATAATTCTAATGACCAACGAGAAATGGAGCAAACAGCATTTATTACATAAAATGTAGAGCTAGGGGTCAGGATATCTGGGACTATGGGACCCCCCAGATCTAGTGGTCTTGGCTCCAGCCACAGAGCAGGAAAACTTGCCTCTCTCAGCCCACCACAGTGCTTCAAGGTGGAAAGTGATAATTTTGGTAAGTTACTTATACATCCTGACAAAAGTCAGATCTCACCTTTGCTGGCTCAGTGGTGTTTTGGGGGAGGCACCACTTTTAAGGTTCGAAAGCACAGGGACATACAGTCATGCAATTTACCCAGTGACACGTGGGCACCGTTGGGTGCCAGGTTGTGTTCTCTGAGCAAGTGATATTTTGGGGACCAAACAAACTAAACCCTGAGTCACACTGGACTGTGACATTCTCAGATGCAACATACTTTTCCTTATCCACGGACAGCTTTCCATTTTCTATCTCTGGTTTCAGACACATAGCTGTAATGGAAAGATATTTTTGAGCATACTGTGTTTCTCAGTAAAAGACAACATAACAGCATTGAACAATACAAATGATGAGAAATTCTGTTCATAAGTTATATTCAGGTCTTGCAAGTTGTTCTATATTATCTTTCATTTTCATAATACAATAGTATTATAATAGTAATAATGCAAATTATAGTAGTAATAATTTATTGAGCAAGTACTTTTGTCAGGCATGTGCTAAATCCTTTACATGCCTTATCTCATTTAATTCTCACTACAACTCTGTGAATTAGATACTACAAAGAAACTGGAAAAGTTAATAATTTCCTCAGTGTCACATAGCTTTTAGGTAGCAGGAACTTTGCTCTTAATTGCTACGCCCCACAGCCTTGATCTGCGTATGGTCTTAGGTATGTACTTTTCATTGTTCTTGCCTCATAATCTTCCTGGGTTAAATGAAATTGTTAGCAAAATGATGAAAACACCATGTACATTGAAGGCAAGCCCATTCTTGACTGATCTTATTGCTACAACAGATTGACCAACCAGGAGCACCATCAGGTCACCGAAAATGGAAATGGAAGGGTCATGGGAAAATGGTGGCTTTTGTGAAGATTTCTAATGCTTCGTGATTTGGGAATTAACACATGAGATTCCTCTTTCTTGAATAGTTAGAATTAACTCATGAGATTGTCATGAAAACTTTACTAGAGCCACAGAGATATTCTCAGGTAAAAAATATTGTCTCTAGATACTCTGGAAAGATACCTAAGAACAAGGTAGTAGTAGGTGCCTCTGGAAAAGGGATGAGCTGTGCCTTTTTTTTTTTTTTTAACATCTTTATTGGAGTATAATTGCTTTACAATGGTGTATTAGTTTCTGCTTTATAACAAAGTGAATCAGTCATACATATACACATATACCCATATTTCCTCTCTCTTGCGTCTCCCTGAGCTGTGCTTTTGAAGGTGTGGGAAGTCAAGTTCATTGTCAATGATTTTTTAAAGTTTACCATGTGTGATTTAACTATTCAAACTAACTAAATAAAAGACAAAATTTATGTGCTACTTTTGATCAACAGGAATCATTGCTCTCACTATTTTCTAATTCTATCTTCTTAGCAGTGGGCTGTGGGTGGATCTAGAGGAATCAGCTCCTTTTTCACTTCCTTGACATTGAAAAGGTGAAGGTAACTAGCATAAAGACTTGCAGAAGATTTTAGCCTCTCCAATCAGAACATATCCTTCATGACAGGCATATGTAGCTTCAGGATAAGAAGGTATTAAAATATAGTCCTTGGGGCTTCCCTGGGCGCAGTGGTTGAGAGTCCGCCTGCCGATGCCGGGGATGCGGGTTCGTGCCCCGGTCCAGGAAGATCCCACATGCCGCGGAGTGGCTGGGCCCGTGAGCCATGGCCGCTGAGCCTGCACGTCCGGAGCCTGTGCTCCGCAACGGGAGAGGCCACAACAGTGAGAGGCCCGCATACCGCAAGAAAAAAAAAAAAAATCGTCCTTGTTCTGGTGAGGAATGTTGATAATGGGGAAGACTGTGTATGTGTAGAGGCAGGGGGAATATGGGAAACCTCTGAGAGGGGATCTCTGTATCTTCCTCTCAGTTTTGCTGTAAACCTAAAACTGCTCTAAAACAATAAAGGGTTTTCTTTTAAATTACATTTTACAAAAAAAAAAAAAAAAAAAACACCTAAATGGAATGCTTAATCTTGCAACAGAGCAAGAGCATTAGTGGAACAAAATGAAAATTTTGAATAAGGACTGTAGTATTATATCAATGTTAATTTCCTTATTTTGATCATCTTATTGTGGTTATGTTAGATGTTAATATTGGGGGAATCTGAATGAAGAGCATATATAAATACTCTGAGCTGGTTTTGCAAGTTTTTGTAAGTCTGAAATTATTTCAAAATGAAAAAATGGTTAAATGATAAAAGATGTGGGAGATCAGTAAGCATTGTACAACTCACTGAAATTGTCTTGAAAAATGGAACTTAAAGCTGGGTTTTGAAGGATGAATGAGAATTTAACGGACACATGATGAAAACTTGTAAAGCAATGCAAAAACTTTGGCTTTTAAGTCTAATAAAAAATATATATATATATATATATATATATATATATATATATATATATATATATATATATAAAATATCTTCCTTGCAGTGTCCATGGGCAATTCTGGGAGGTGAACTGCAAACTTGGCTGGTGAGAGAGAGGGAAGAGTGTGCGCTCATAGTTTCAGATTAACAGGACTCTCTCAAATCCAGGTGATTTGAAGGAGATTCTGGTCTTCCCATTCTCATCCTTTTCCCATAGGATAACTTGCTACAACTCAAACATTTCTACTGCTTTCAGGCTGAGAAGCTGGAAGAAAACGTGTGTGAGTAAAAGCAACTTGGGCTGAAAGAATTCTCCCACTTTATTATAGGGCTTTTTTTTTTTTTTTAGGGGATTGCTAAAATGTTTCCCTGCTTGGACATATAATAGGAGTTTTGGCATGAAAGCATAAATTATTCACAACGAGCCATGTTAAACTAGAATTATTCTCAGTAGACATCAGGCTGAATAAAGAAAATATTCAACTGTGAAAAATTATAAAGACTCTGAATGAATGCAGGATTTCCAAACAATCCCTAACTTTCCCACAACTACAATACCACCATAAGAATGTAATTACTGTATTTTACAACTTAAACAGTGACTTAACTGTTGAAACAAGGAACATGAAATGTTGGGGTAAGAACACTAGAAGGGAACTGTCTCCAGTTTCACAATTTTGTATGAAAAATTGCAATAAATTTAGAGGCCTGGAAATGTCAGAGGAAGGCCTATGTTGAAGGATAATTTCTTCCTAAGGTTAAAACTAAGTGAAAGGGATTTTGGAAAGCTATATTTTCTAAAAGTAAAAGAACTAGCATATGTAACAACCCATAGACATCTGGAAAAAACCTCTATTGGCCTTTCTCATAAGTCCTTTAAAGTCATCTATCACTATTCTATTTAATCAAACTAGTCAACTCCTCTTTACCCAAACCTGCCATATGCATTTCCACTTCTATATATTTCCTCCTGGGATCCTTTCTTATTAGAGTGTTCTTATTTTCTCTATTCATTATCTGAAGTCTCACTTTATCTGCAAGCCTTCTTTGACTACTCCAATAAACAATGACTGTTCTTTCATTTTATAGCACTTATTAGCAATAGATGACTTGGAATTATTTATTGTTTTCATCATAATGCTATGCTAAGCATTACCAGCATGATCTCATTTAATCCTCATAACAACTCCAGAGGTAGGTATTATCATCATCCCCATTTTGTGGATAATGGAACAGAGGTTGAAAGGGGTTAAGTAACTAATAAGGACCTACTGTATAGTACAGGGAACTCTACTCAATAGTCTGTAATGGCCTATATGTGAAAAAAATCTAAAAAAGAGTGGATATATGTATATGTATAACTGATTCATTTTGCTGTACATCTGAAACTAACACAACATTGTAAATCAACTATACTCCAATAAAAATTAAAGAAGAAAAAAAAGTGAAAGGGGTTAAGTACCTTTCACCAGGTAACACAGCTATTAAGTGTCAAGGGCAGGATTAGATACAGACCTGTGCCCAACCAAAGTCCTCAAGCTCTCTAAAACTGCATTTTATGTTCTGTAGCTGTTGTTTAACAGTTCCATACACTAATACATTCTTTTCTCTCCACTTTGATGTTGAAGATCATGTATTGTAACATTTAATGTCCCTAGCAACCAGTTTCTTGTTCTGAACATTGATGGCGAGGGTAACATTTTCACCTTTATATAAGTCAAGAGTTCACATACAGTCTTTTGTCAACTTCATTTCGAATACTCCATTAGAAATAAATTTTGATTTAATTTTTATTAATAAAATAAATGCATGGGGGCTTCCCTGGTGGCACAGGGGTTAAGAATACGCCTGCCAATGCAGGGGACACGGGTTCAAGCCCTCGTCCGGGAAGATCCCACATGCCGCGGAGCAAATAAGCTCATGCGCCACAACTACTGAGCCTGTGCTCTCAGGCGCAGTAGTTGTGCAGTAGCTGCGCTCTCATGTGGTAGCAAAGGAAGATGATTTATATGAACTACAGCCTCAAGATCAGAGGTAACATTCTACTAACACTCCTTTAGAGTACTTTTTAAGAGACTGCAGCCAGTCATTACTTTAGAATCAGTGATAGAGCACAAGTAAAAGGGGCATAAACAGATCAGAGTGGTGTAAAGGGTATACTGTAGCAAATGCTTTTGTACTCATGTCATATCCCTTTGGTCCACCTCTGATTACAGTCTTAGCTGGAGTACGTAGTTTACGCAAGCTCACATTTATACTGATGGTGTTCTACAGAAAGCATTCACAGTGAATCTCTCAGGTTTTCTGCCTTGGGCCTTCTCTGAAGTTGGAGAAGCACAGTTGGAATTGGGGGGCAGTTACTGCCCTCAGGGCAACCCTAAACTGATGGGGGACAGAAAGCAGTGGACAAACATCCCAGTCTCCCATCCTTCAGAGAGACAATTTTGAAAGGCATTCCTTACACTTAGTGGTCTCAAAGAATTGAGCACCTGCTGTTTACAATACTCACCTTTTCTCTTTTTCCCTGTCTCAATCTCATCCTTCACTCCTACTCCCTAGGATCCTACTTCCTACTTTTGGATCCTATAGCATCCAAAATAAACCACTGGCACCCTAGTCATTTTCTCAAGCTTTGCTTTCAGAGTAACCCAAACTAAGATACCCAATAATCTCTATCATGTTAATGTAAAGAGTCTTTCATAATGAAGATATCTCCATAATGATGATATTTCCAGTGTCTTAACCTAATTAGAAACAGATCTTTATAGCCCTAGGTACTCATTTCTTCTCCCTTCTGGTATTTAAACAAAGAGGTGAATTAGCAAGACTGAGTTAGGGCAAGAAAAATCACTAGACTCCAAAGGCTCCCCTTTCTAACAAAGTCACTTCCTCAACCTGGGAGCTTCCATTGTTCCATAAGTTTATAAATGCTTCTTGCCCCCTCGACTTATAAATACAGAGGCTTGTAAGGTGGTGTCTCTCTTTATTGGAACATAGACCATAGTGCTTACAGACAATACATGCAGGAAAAATGAGAAAAAGAGACTTTGAAGATTTTATCACTACTACTATTTTCTCTTACAAGAAAATTTTCTTATAAGACTTTTTGTTTGTTTATGTTTTTCAACTGATAAATCTTGTTCTGTAGCTGCCTTGCATGGTGCTAGTGGTACGTATAATATCTATGACCACATTTGCACAATATTTCTGGAAAAAACAACCCCAAAGCCACCTGGTTTTAAGCAGTTTGATCATTTGTGGAACAAAATGGGACCATATGAGGAATCTGTAGAACAATTATGAAAAGTTCTCTCAATATTCTTACCTTGCTTACATGCTGGCATTTCAGGCTTCCACGTGCCATCTGCTTGGCATGAACTCATTCCGTCAGGAGAAACAGGGTAATAGCCTTCATCACATGTATATGAAACATTGTTTCCATAGGCATACTCACACCTGTCAGCAAAATCTCTCCTTTCATTTGTGATTCTCATAATCTCCAGCTCTGGTGTTGGGCAGCATACCCCTGATAGATAAAAAGTGATGCCCATGTTTAATGGCATCATCAGGGAGACATGCAAAGCTGTCTCAGGAACTGATAGAACTGACAAGAAATCAGTATAAAAATGGATATAGATTTGAACAACACCATTGACAAATTGGATCTAATTTTCTTATGTAGAGTATTGTACCCCAAAATTGCAAAATACACAACTTTTCAAGTACATACTAAACATTTGTAAAAAATAACTATATGCTTTGCAATGAAGTAAGTCTCAACAAATTTCAAGGACTGAAGTCATATAGAGTACTATTTTGAAAAATTTGACATTATCTTCTAATTATGGACATGTTTATACTTATGTCAGGGCAATTTCAGTCTTGGATGTTTATCCAGCACACATCTGTTACATGTGTACCCAAAGACACATACAAGAATGCTAAAAGCAGCATTATTCTTAATAACTCTAAACTGGAAACAATCCAAAAGCCCATCAAGAAGAGAATGAATAACTAAATTATATATATTTTACAAGGGAGTACTAAACAGGCATAAAAATAAACATACCACAACTTCAATCCATAATATGGATGAATCTCGCAAATGTTGATCAAAAGAAGCAAAATACAAAATACCAAATCATTCTGTTTATATAAAGTTCTAAAATAGATGTTATAAGTCAGAAAAACATTTACCTGTTATAAGACAGGAAAGTGTGGTTGGTGACTGGTTAGAGCCACAGGGATATCTCTCACAGTGGTTACATGGGTGTGTTTACTGTGCACTCTTGTGTTTGTTAGTTTTCAACAAAAATGTTGTAAAACTTAGGTGCTAAAGGAAGTCTGTATAAAATGTTAATTTCCAATATGTTTTTCATGAATAACAATAAATAAATTCTTAATTTATCTTTTGGTGATCGTCCTTGAAGTTACGTCATTCAGAATGATTGGAGCTGCCTATTAACGAATACCTCTTGGCAAAGCTTTATTGACTCATATATACCTCTCCCTCTCTATTCTCAAGGATGAAGAAATAAATATTTTCAGAGTTTTATATCAACTTTAGAGATAATACACAGGATGAAATTTAGTTATTGCTTAAGGTCAGGATTTTTTTTTTTTTTGATGCAAAATTGAAGAGAAAGAACTATTGGGTTGGCCAAAGAGTTCATTCAGTTTTTTTCCATAAGATGGCTCTAGTAGTGCTTAGTTGCCTTTAACTTCATTCGCAACAATTTTGTTAGATTGTATTGTGATAATATCAGCGTGCATTTAAACAAATCTTATCAAAATTGATGAATTTTTGTGTAATATTGAAGATGGAAGGAAAAAAACAACACCTCCGGCATATTATGCTTTGTTATTTCAAGAAAGGTAAAAACGCAACAGAAATGCAAAACAAAAGATTTGTGCAGTGTATGGAGAAAGTGCTGTGACTGATTAAATGTGTCAAAAGTGGTGTGTGAAGTTTCTAGCTGGAGATTTCTCTCTTGATGATGTTCCATGGTCGTGTAAACCAGTTGAAGTTGATAGTGATCAAATCGAGACATTAATTGAGAACAATCAATGTTATACCATGTGGGAGATAGCCGACATACTCAAAATATTCAAATCAAACGTTGAAAATCATTTGCACCAGCTTGCTTATGTTCATTGCTTTGATATTTGGGCTCCACATAAATTAAGTGAAAATAACCTTCTTGAACTGTATTTCCGCATGTGATTCTCTACTTAAACGTAATGAAAAAGTTCCATTTTTAAAACAAATTGTGATGGGTGATGAAAAGTTAATACTGTACAATAATGTGGAATGGAAGAGATAATGGGGCAAGCGAAATCAACCACCATCAACCACACCAAAGGCTTGTCTTCATCCAAAGAAGGTGATGTTGTGTATATGGTGGGATTGGAAGGGAGTCCTCTATTATGAACTCCTTCTGGAAAACCAAACAATTAATTCCAACCAGTACTGCTCCTATTAGACCAACTGAAAGCAGCACTCAATGAAAAGCATCCAGAATTAGTCAAAAGAATACGTAAAATCTTCCATCAGGATAATGCAAGACTGCATGTTTATTTGATGACCAGGCAAAAACTGTTACAGCTTGGCTGGGAAGTTTTGATTCATCTGCCATATTCACCAGACATTGCACATTTGGATTTGCATTTACTTTGGTCTTTACAAAATTCTCTTAATGGAAAAATTTTCAATTCCCTGGAAGACTGTAAAAGGCACCTGGAACAGTCCTTTGCTCAAAAAGATAAAAAGTTTGGGGAAGATGGAATTATGAAATTTCCTGAAAAAATGGCAGAAGGTAGTGGAACAAAATAGTAAATACGTTGTTCAATAAAGTTCTTGGTGAAAATGAAAAATGTGTCTTTTACTTAGAAGCCAAAGGAACTTTTTGGCCAACCCATACTTTAGAACCTTTATTTCGACGTCTGTTCCTGATCAAGACGGAGTAACAGGGATAAGATTCACCCTCAGACTGAAACAATTTAAAAAGGACAAAAGGGGGAAAGGACAAAATAAATGAAATAATGCTTTTTGACATTAAGTATCAAGCAATACAGACAGTGATCCCTCATAGTGAGGAAGCAAATGAGAAAAGCTCTTTGATAGTCACAGTCTGGAGAGTTTTCAGGCTTTAGCACAGAGAGGGGAGAACCAAGGCAGAGCCTTTTTCTCTCCCTGAACGTTGTTAAGGAGTTAAAGAAACAGAGATGGGAGTCCAGAGAGGCCAAAGAGGTCAGTGTTCACAGGCGGAGTGATGAAAAGGAAATGACTGATCAGAGATACAGTATTGCTGATCTTCAGAGGATCCCCTTTAAGTGTTCAGATGCATGTAAGTTTCAGCTGCATGTAAGGAAATAACCAATAAAGAACCCAAAAGGGCAGAGAGAACAATATCTAGAGCTCACACAGGACTGAATATGGTTCATCTTCCCACCAGATAGACTGGAAAGCCTCATATTTCATGGGGTATTGATAGAATAATCAGAAGAATATTGTCTCAGTAGGAGGCTTCTCCAATCCCTCCAGGCAAAGTTAAAAAGCATGCCTCAAAATAATCGGTTTCCAAGTAATTTAACTGAATCCCAGAGCAAAACTCAAGGAGATTTTTAACAAACACTAAAATACCCAGCACCAAAAGATCAAATTCAAAATGTCTGGCATCCAACTATAAAACTACTACATATACAAAGAGGCAAGGAAAATATAACACATAATGAAGAGAAAATTCAATCAACAGAAACAAACCCTAAAATGACACAGGTGATATAATTAGCAAATAAAGACATTGAAATGGTTATTATAACTGTATTTCATATATTTAAGAATATAGAGGAGAGATTGAGCATGTTAAGCAGAGACACTAAAAATATTTTAAAAGACCCAACTTAAACCTTTAGGAATAAAAACTCGTAGTTGAGCTGTCTCACGTACAGATAAGTATTTGAAATAAAAAATTCAGTCAGATTTATATTAATTTAGACACTCCAAAAGAAAAGATTTAGAAACTTGAACACATAGCAATTATCAAAAATGAAATATCAAGAGATAGAAAGACTGGGAAAAAAAGATGCAGAGCTACAATGAATTGTGAAACAACTTCAGGTGGTTTAATACATGTGTAAACAGAGCCCCTGAAAGAGAGAAGGGAATGGATGTGAAAAAATAGTTGAGTAAATAATGGTCATAATTTTATCAAATTTGATGAAAATTATAAATCCACAGATTAAAGAAACTCAGCAAACCCCAATCACAAGAAACAAAAAGAAAACTGGATGAAAGGTACAACATATCATAATCAAATTTCTTAAAACCAGTGATAAAGAGAAAATTTTTTTTAATCTTTCTAAGGAAAAAAAGACACCCTAAATAGAGAAGAACAAAAAACAAGACTGACAACAGACATCTTGAGACAAATATTATATGATTTCAATTACATGTGGAATATAAAAAACAAACAAACAGAATAAATGAACAAAACAAAACAAACAAAAGCACACATGTAGATGCAGAGAACAGAGTAGTGGTTACCATAGGAGAAGAGGTGGGGGGAGGGCAAGGTGGATAAAGGGGTCAACTGTATGATGATGGATGGAAACTAAATTTTTGGTGGTGAGTATGCTGTAATGTATACAGAGTAGAAATATAATATTGCACAAATGAAACATATAATGCTATAAACCAGTGGTACTTCAACAAATTTTTTTTAAAGAAGAAGACAGTAGAAGCAACATTTTTAAAATAGTGAAACAAAAAACTATCAATCTAGAATTCTCTGTTGAGAAAAAATATTTTTCAAACACAAAGGCAAAATAAAACTTTTTCAAGCGTATAAAGCTAAAAGAATTCATCACCAGCATATCTAAACTATAGGAAATGTTGGTGGAAGTGACTGAAGCAAAAGGAAGATAATGCCAGATGGAAAGCTGTATCTACACAAAGGAGTGAAGAGCACCAGAAATGGTAAATATGTGAGTAAGTAAAAAGTTTTTCCCTTGACATGTCCTTCAGTGGGGAAACAGCTGAACAACTGTGGGACATTTATACCATGGAATACTATTCAGCAATAAAAAGGAATAAATTATTGATGTACATAACCACATCTATCAATTTGAAAATAATCGTGCTGAGTGAAAGATGTCAGACAAAAAAAGCACATACTTGTATAAAATTCTAGAAAAAGCGAACCAATCTATAAAAGCAGAGCAGTGATTTTCTGGAGACAATGAAGGAAGAAGGACAGGGAAGGGCTTGAGGAAGAAATTACAAAGAAGCATGAGAAAACTTTCAGACAGATTGATATATTCATTACCTTGATTGTACTGATAATTTTGAAAGGGTGCACATACATCAAATTGATAGAATTACTCTACATATGTACATTTTATTGCATGTCAATAAATAAAACAAAAAAGCTGTAAAAAATACTTAATTTGAAATGTTTTAAAAAGCTGACATAAGGGAAATGTAAATAAATATATATTTTTATTTTATTTTATTTTAATTGAAGTATAGTTGACTTACAATATCATGTTAGTTTCAGGTGTACAGCACCGTGATTCAGTTATACACACACACACACAGACACACACACATATGTACATATACATATATATATCAAATAAATATATTTTTTAAAGCTGTAGAAATTTCCTCTCAGATAACACTTTTTAATACTAGAATTATTTTTAAATAACTTAGAATAAAATACTCTAGATCCCTAATTGCAAATATAGTTAGCACTACCTCTGTATCTGTCAAAGCTAATTAATTTGTGAAAATAAGCCTTAAATTTTCATAGTAATACCTGACATTATATTAGGTGTATAACTTACAAATAACTTTTATATACCTCATTATTAATTATATTTATTTTATGTTAATTATAATATATAAATATATATTAATTTACCAATATATGGATATAGCACATTTGTGATAACTTGGGTATACTACTTCTCATTTTCTGATTTATAGATGGTAAAAAGGTTTTTTTTTAACATAACAATCAGTGAAGCTTTAAACCTAATTTAGAAAACAAGTAGATTTTTAAGCATCTGTGAACATCCATTTATATATAAGAAATTGATATATTAAATATCTGAGGTTTTTTTTCTATTCATTAGGGTAGATTCCTCCAAAGGATGCTATTTATTCTCCCTCTTATTTTTCTTTAAGTATGCTTTTAATTTTGTCCTTTTATTAATAAAATGTTCCCTATTATTTCCCAATAGAATCACAATCATATTGTGAATATGATTCTTTGCGATTACATCTAGTTAATTCCTGATTTTGAATATTGATCTCTCAACAGGTTGACCTAAACCACCACTGCTCATTATCTGTCTTTTACATATATATTAAAATCTAAGTGTATGGAGTAACAATCCCTATAGTCTAGGCCTCCATGATGTCACTTATAAATGACAGAATTCTAGTAGTCTGAATGAAGAGTCCCTGTCCTCATTTCCTGACATTCCTACCTAAGACTAGAATACCATCCACCAATCCCTCACCACCTCACTCACTTTTCCCAAAGGAGGAGGAGGAGGAAGAGATGAGGGGGTTTCATCTGGTGAAGAAGCCTCTACATTTCTGGTCAAGTCTTTCTTCCTTCCTATGGCAGAACTGGCCTCCTGAGAATGCGTTCTCTAGACCAGATAAGGAGGCCCAGCTCTTTCTAATCTTAGTAGTGTCTCAATAACTATAAGACACCTGATCCTGTTAGTGTCTGGCTCATAGACTTTCCCTCAACCAAGCAATCCAAAATCTCAAATGGTGAAGCAAGGACCATGAATGCAATCTGATTTGGACCATAATTCAGTAGTCTTCCCTACTCCAGTTTTACCGGTTATAAAGCTGATCCATTATTTTCGAGTTTGATACCCAAGTTGGTTTTTCATTTGATACTGAACTCAAAGGGGCAGAGTAAGATGGGCATGATTTTTCAGCCCTCTCAATCTTCAGGATGACCTTTGAAATAGCTTCTCTACTAATTTGCAAAGATTCCAGTAAGTTAACTCTGAAAGTATTTCAAAGCAAATATTTTGAGAAATCAATTATAATCAATAAGGTACAGAGGGCTTCCCTGGTGGTGCAGTGGTTGAGAGTACGCCTGCCAATGCAGGGGACATGGGTTCATGCCCCGGTCTGGGAAGATCCCACATGCCGTGGAGCAGCTGGGCCCGTGACCCACGGCCGCTGAGCCTGCGCGTCCGGAGCCTGTGCTCTGCAACGGGAGAGGCCACAACAGTGAGAGGCCCACGTACCGCAAAATAAATAAATAAATAAATAAGGTACAGAATCTTAGCACGTGTTCAACACTTAGAGTGGAAAAGAAGATACACGTACACGTGTACACAAAACAAAGTTCACTTACGTTCACACCCTTCAGATGGTGTCCACGTGAAATTTTCCTGACAAGTCACAGTCAGAGGCTCATCTGGAATAGGTCTATAGCCATGCTTGCATTGATATTTCAACGCAGTCCCAACTGCAAATACTTCTTGATTACTTAGCTCGTAGCCTCTTCTATTCCAGACAGCATGGGGAATGTCTGGTAACCCAATACAACTATCTGATCATGAAAAAAGCACAAAGATGAAAAGAAAGCTGTTTCGGGGATTGGCAGATTGACCCACTGAGCCTGTCACCAAAAAGAAAGAAAGAAAGAAAGAAAAAAGTATAGCACACATTAATTGAGGAAGCAACCAGACAGCAAAGGCAAATGGGAATTCCAGGAACAGACTTGGCAGCACCAACCTCTGGTAGACTATTGCCAAGCACTGAATGCTCATGGTGATCGAGAGGCTGCTATTGAGGGACACACTATGGTGCAGAAAAGCACAATATCTAGGTTATTGGGCCAATCTACAGGGGCTTAGTTCTCCTTACGTGTCAGTGCATTTCAGCAAGGGAAGCATTAGAGGATCACTGAGAATAAGCAGCAAAAATTTGCTGCGAGATAAACCAAACGTTCCACTGTCTCCTTGCCTAATAGGGAATTACAGTGGAAGGCCTCCCCCCAGACACTCTGACACTGTTACCAGGAACTTCATGATTTGGCCTTAAATCTTACCCCATGTAACTTTTGGATTTTCCTTTTTTTTCTACTCAATATGATGCCAAAGGTACATATGGATTGAAGAGGGGATACATGTCTGTCAAGTTGCATATTTATCAAATTTTGTCACTACATATTTAAAATGTCACCTAATTTCTGTGATGGCAGAAGGAATGAATAAGCCGCAATGTAGCAGTGGCTTCCATCCCCAGCTAACTATGTGAACGTGTGCTTAATCACTCTCAGTTTTCTCATCATTAAAATGGGATTAAAAAAACAAAAGTAGTAACTACCTCTTAGGATCATGTAAATACGAAATGAATTAATTGATGCTATGCACTTAGAACAATTCTTGATACATAGAAAGTGCTTAATAAATGTTAGTAATAAGTATCATTAATATTATGACTGATCCATATGCATTTACAACTTCAGGGTCTCAAGGTCAACACTAGCCCATAGAGCATCTCTGTGCAAATTTTGAAAAGGAGACCTCTTGAAGGAATTTTACTTTCATGTTTCAAAAACTTCTCAGAATATGTTTATTTTTTGGATGAGACATTTTACTCTTGTCTACTGCAAAATTTTTGTAAGGAATAAATAAATCTGCAATATCTATGGTGTCACTGGTGTCAAAACTGTATGATATATGTATATGAAATCCTCAAATAACACTAAGAGATTACTAGCAAAAAAACCTACTTCTGACATGAAAGAACTAAAGAAAAGTACTAATTTAATTTAAAATGACTATTGGGATTTAAGTGGGCTTGTGCCTGTGAGCATGCTACACCCATACTCCTGGATAACTTTAGATGCCAAATATGGAACTCTGTTGATCCATACTCACTGAGTTCACAAATGGGAGGAGAAGGATGCCACTTGTTATTAGCTTCACAATGGATCAAATGACTGCCTTTGAGGATATAACCTTTCTTGCAGCTAAACACAAGAGAGTTTTTGTAGTTATAGGTGGGTCCAAATCCAGAGACAATGATTCCATTTGGAACTAGTGGTCGATGACAGACAACATCTAAAGAAGCATAAAAAGGACATCTGAGTTATAAAAGAGAAATGGAAATACGCATGCGACTGCTATTGTTGATATAGTTCACAGGGAGACCTGATACAAGTACATATCAAGTAGATACAAAGAAAATATTTTAAAGCCTTACATATATCCTTTCAGTTCCTAGGAACCTTAGCAAAATGAGGTTTCATCATGTGAGTCAATGTGAATAAAGTCCTACAACTTTCTCATCAAAAACAACAACAAATTTATAATTATAGATTGGTGGTTGCCAGAGGTGGGAATGGGGAGTGGGCAAAATGAGTGAAGGGAGTCAAAAGGTACAAACTTCCAGTTCTAAATAAGTCATGGGATGTAATGTACAGCCTCGTGACTATAGTTAATAGCACTGTAATATATATTTGAGGGTTGACATTATTAATGTGGTGTACACCCATATTTCTAGTTGTTCCAGGAGAAACAGAAGACTATATTTCCTATTTATTTCCTTTACACTAGGCAGAAACAAGGGACTAGTCTGGCAAAAGATTTTAATGAAATGTGAGATATATCACTTGAAGTCAAAGAATTTATGAGCCAAGGATTGTCTCCTTGTTCACTTCCCCTGCTGAACTGATTGTGAAAATTTGGTGAGGGAGTTGTCAGAAGATATAAACAATCTGGATTACCATATAAATGACAGCCTCCTAGAGGGTTTCCCAGGCTAGCAGGGCACTAAAAAGGAGCCCAAAAAACAAACAAAAGAATAACAAAAACAAACAAAAAACAAACCTTTTACTATTAAAAAGCCTTGGGATTTTGGTGTTGATTATTACTGCAGAATCGCCTATGCTATCCTGACTAATAATAGTATATGTTTAGTTGAACAAATGAATGAGTTCATCATTGCCTTGATTAGTTTGTCTTTGAATCATTCCATTTTCCTTAATACAGTCATCATTGTGACTTACTTTTACAAGTAGGAGGGCTTGGATTCCATACACCTATTGTTTTATTTTCCACTGTGCAAGAAATGGAGGCTTTGCCTAACATTGAGAAGCCAGGGTCACAGCTGTAGGTGACAGAAGAGCCATATGTGTAGAGGTCTTCATCTCCACCATTGTGCTTCCCATTGCTGATGGCTGGAGGAGGCTCACACTTGGCAACTGAGATGAGGAAATGAAGAGGAAGAAATAATCAGGGATAGCATCCTTAAAATCTAACATTCATGATGCAAATTCTAATGGAGTGTACAATAAGCAACAAAGAGGCACAGAAGTCTTATTACCTAACATGGTTTAGGTTTATAGTCAAGGCAAAAACAGTCTTTACTTACTTATACATTGTGGGAAAGGATCACTCCAGTCAACTCCTCTATCTCGGATCTCACAATGACTAGTGGTTGAGCCAACTAAGATATACCTGAATAAGATAGGTCGGAGATTTTAGTGGAATCTGTCTTAATCTAAATGTAAATTGCCAATTAATAAGGTTTGGATGCAAGGAAATTTTATTCAACCTTTAAAAATGAAAAAATAGTGGTCTCTCAATTAGTAATTATCATTTGGGTCAACCTGGAATTAAATTTCATCATATCAAGGAGAAAGGATGATTTTCTATTTTTTTTTATTCACTCATTTCTTTAAACCACATTTTTAAGCTTTTTCTACACAGCATACATTCATAGCTGATAAAAAGAGTAAATGACAATTTTGCATCCAAAATCTTAGGACTCCACTTAAACTTTCCTTCTCTAAGAAGCTACAAATCAAGCAGTACAAAACAGAGTAAAAGTATACTTGAGTTTGCTATATAGCAGCAGTCCCCAACCTTTTTGGCACCAGGGACCAGTTTCATTGAAGACAATCTTTCCACAGACAGGGGTCGTGAGGGGGTTGGTTCAGGTGGTAATGTGAGTGATGGGGAGCAGCAGTTGAAGCTTTGCTTGCTCGCCTGCCTGCCACTCACTTCCTGCTGTGCGGCCCAGTTCTTAAAAGGCCTCAGACTTGTACCGGTTGCCAGCCTGGGGGTTGGGGACCCCTGTTACATAGTTTCCTTTGAATAGAAGATCCAGATAAATTACTGATTAAAAAAAAACTACTTTGATCTCTAATTTGACTCATTCTCTTGTACTAGAATTTGGCTTACTCTCATAAACCACCAACTTCCTGATTATCATCTCATTATTCTTGCTCTTGAAACAAGTCCCAGTCATTCTTCCAGAACTTGTTACTTTAAAAATATCAATTTACCCTGAATATCAATGAAAAGTTCCTGAATAAAACAAACAAAATTCAAAAACACTTTAAAAGAAAAATATGCCACAACTAAATAGATTTATATGAAAAATGAAAGGAAACTTCAAAATTAGGAAATATATCAATATATAATATATTGTTATGAGCTAAATATATGTGTCCTCCAAAAATTCATATATTGAAGACCTAATACCAGTATGGCAATATCTGGAATAAGGAAATAATTAAGATTAAGTGAAGTGATAAATGTGAGGCCCTGATTCACTAGGATTAGGGTCCTTATAAGAAGAGACACCACAGAGCTCTCTCTCAACCTCTCTCTCTCTCCATGTGCATGCACAGAGGAAAGGCCATGTGACTGAATCCTGCCAGACCTAGATCTGGGACTTCCAGTCTTCAGAACTGTAAAAATAAATTTCTGTTGTTACAGCAGCCTGAGCAGATTAATATATACATAATATACTAAATCTAAGGAGAAAAACATCCTGTCATCTTGATAGAGAGTAAAATGACATTTTAAAAAAATCAATGAGTATTCTTAGCAAAAATGTCCAATATAATGGGAATCAGTGGAGATAGAGCCCTACCAAACTTAGGGGGAAAATATTAGAGTCCTTTCTGCTAAAGTTGAGAACAAGAAAGAAATGGCCAGTATCAGTCTCTTATTTGAGATAAAATTGCTAGCATAATTATAAAAGAAAAAGAAATTCAAAATATGAAAAATAAAAAGGAGAAAGTAATAGTATCATTATTTTCAGATGATATAACTGCATGTCAGGAAATTCTAAGAGAATCCAATTGAAATGCTATTATAAGTAATGCAATAATTCAGTATATTAACTGAGATATGAAATTGATGTATAGAAATCCATAGTTTCCATTTATAGAGGTAAAAGCTGTTTGAAGGTATAATAGAATAAAACTAACCATTTGAAACATCAAAAATAAAACAAGATACCAAAGAATAAACATAATAAAAATTGGAAAATCTAAATGGGGAAAACTTTAAAACAATCTTGAAACACATACACACACACACACACACACACACACACACACACACATACAAGACTAGGACAAATGGAAAGGCATAACAAATTCTGGGCTAGGAAGACTCAACATCATACAATGTCTACATTCCTAAAATTAGTTTTAAAAATCAATGTAATTTATTAAAAATTAAAAATCAACTAATTTTGAAGTTCATATAGAAATATAAATAAGTAAATATAGTCAGAAAAACCCTGAAAAGCAGGGGGAAAAGAAAGGGGGATACTTCAAAGCAATGGTTCACAATATGAAAACTCAATAATTAAAACACAGAGGAACTGGTTGTGTGAATATATAGACAAACTAAAAGCATGGATATAAAGTCCAAAAATAGACCCATATTCATGTGGGAATGAAATATAGTTTTTAAAAATGTTCTTTCAATTTAATGGATTAACCATGGCAAGACAACATGAAATCCATCTAGGGAAAGACAACATCGGTTAATGCATCTGAGCTGTCTGTATTAGGTAACATTAAACCATAAAAGTAGTTGAATAATTGTAGGTAATTATGTTATAATCTTCAAGTGAGGAAGGCCTTTTGACTATAACTCAAATCCAAAAGCCCTTTTAAAAAAATTGATAAATTTAACCATATATAGTATATAGTTTTTGTCTGGCAAGAAAAAAATACTATAGGACAAGTCAAAGGAAAGATGACACAGTGAGAAAACAAATTGTAATTCATGTTAGACATTGAAAAAAAAACAAAGGACTTGATGTCAGTTTACACATAAATAAATATAAATATCTTTTAAATACGTGAAATATGCTCAATGTCACTCATAAATAGAAAAATGCACATTAAAAATAGAGGGAAGACATTCAACAATAGCAAAATACACCTTTTTTCTCAAGCACCCATGAGGAATTCACCAGGATAAATTATATCTTGGGCCATAAAATAAACATCAACAAACATCTAAAAATTGAAATCATGGAGTGTGTATGTTCTGACTGTAATGGAATTAAACTAGAAACCAGTAACAGAAAGACAAGAGAAAAATCTCCATACAATTGAAAATTAAACAACATACTTCTAAATAATCCATGGTCAAAGGGAAGTTTCAAAGGAAATTAAAAATACACAGAATAAAAATGAAAATAAAACATAACAGAACGTGTGGTACACAGCTAAAGTAGTGCTGAAATGGAAATTTATAGCAATAAATGCTTACATAGGAAAATAGAAAAGTTCTCAAATCAGGAATCCAAAGTCCTACTTCAAAAAACTTGAAAAAGAAGAAGAAATAAACCCAAAGCAAGGAGAAAAAAAGGAAACAAAAGCAGAAATCCTTAAGTTTAAAACAGGAAACAATAAGAAAATAATAAAACAAAAAGTTGATTCTTTAAAAAAGTCAATAAAATTGATAAATCTCTTGTAAGACTGCTAAAGATAAAAGACACAACTCACCAATATCATGAATGAAATGGGGAATTTCACTACAGATCCTGAAGCCTATGAAAGGAGAATAAGGGAATAAACAATATTATGTTCATAAATTCAACAACTTAAAAGAAAAAGAATAATCCTTTGAAAAACACAAAGTTCAACAAAAACAAAATAAACAATCTGAGTAATCCTAGAACTATTAAAGACATTGACTTCATAATTAAAAGATTACAGAAAAAGAAATGTCTAGGCCCAGATAGTTTTATTGGAGAATTCTATGAAACATTTAAAGAAATTAATTTTCCACAATCTCTTCCAGAAACTGAAGAGGAGGGAAGACTTCTCAACTCATTCTATAAGACTGTCATTACCCTTATATCAAATTCAGAAAAACACAGTACTAAAAAAGAAAACTATAGATGAATATCTCTCATAATATTATCCACAAAAATCCTCAACAAAATATTAGAAATCAAGATAACAATATGAGAAAATAATGATGCATCATGTCCCATATCCAAGTGAAACTTATTTGAGGTAAACTTGTTTAATATTTGAAAACTAATCAATGTGGTCCATTATACCAAGAGGTTAAAAAAGAAAAATTATGTCATCATATGCACAGTGATGAATAAGAAACATTAAAAAAAAATCCAGGCAGAGACCTTCAAGATGATGGAGGAGTAAGAAGTGGAGATCACCTTCCTCCCCACAAATACATCAGAAATACATCTACACGTAGAACAACTCCTACAGAACACCTACTGAATGCTGGCAGAAGACCTCAGACTTCCCAAAAGGCAAGAAACTCCCCATGTACCTGGGTAGGGCAAAAGAAAAAAGAAAAAACAAAGACAAAAGAATAGGGACAGGACCTGCACCTCTGGGAGGGAGCTGTGAAGGAGGAAAGTTTCCACACACTGGGAAGCCCCTTCACTGGTGGAGACAAGGGGTGGGGGAAGCTTCAAATCCATGGAGGAGAGCGCAAGAATAGGGGTGCAGAGGGGAAAGCGGAGAGATTCCTGCATGCAGGATCATTGCTGACCAGCACTCACCAGCCTGAGAGGCTTTTCTGCTCACCCGCTGAGATGGGTGGGGGTTGGGAGCTGAGGCTCTGGCTTCGGAGATCAGATCCCAGGGAGAGGACTGGGGTTGGCTGCATGAACACAGCCTGAAGGGGGCTAGTGCACCAAAGCTAGCCAGGAGGGATTCCGGGGAAAAGTCTGGAACTGCCTAAGAGGCAAGAGAACATTGTTTCAGGGTGAGCAAGGAGAGGGGATGCAGAGCACCGCCTAAATGAGCTCCAGAGATGGGCACAAGCCTCGGCTATCAGCACAGACCCCAGGTACGGGCATGACATGCTAAGGCTGCTGCTGCAGCCACCAAGAAGCCTGTGTGCAAGCACAGGGCACTATCCACACCTCCCCTCCCGGGAGCCTGTGTAGCCTGCCACTGCCAGGGTCCCGTGATCCACAGAAAACTTCCCTGGGAGAACACACTGTGTGCCTCAGGCTATTGCAACGTCACACGGCCTTGGGGCCTCTGCTGCCGCAGGCTCGCCCCACATTCTATACCCTATCCTCCCCAGGGCCTGAGTGAGCCAGATCCCCCGAATCAGCTGCTACTTTAACCCCATCCTGTCTGAGCGAAGAATAGATGCCCTCAGGTGAACTACACGCAGAGGTGGGGCCAAATCCAAAGCTGAACCCCGGGAGCTGTGCGAAAAAAGAAGAGAAAGGGAAATTTCTCCCAGCAGCCTCAGGAGCAACAGATAAAATCTCCACAATCAACGTGATGTACCCTGCATTTCTGGAATACCTGAATAGACAACAAATCATCCCAAAATTGAGACAGTGGATTTTGGAAGCAACTGTAGACTTGGGGTTTGCCATCTGCATCTAATTTGGTTTTCGTTTTATGTTTATCTTAGTTTAGTATTTAGAGTTTATTATCATTGGTAGGTTTGTTTATTGATTTGGTTGCTCTCTTCCTTTTTTTAATATATAGATACATATTTTTTTTTTCCTTTTTCTCTTTTTGTGAGTGTCCCACTGTATGCTTCTTTGTGTGATTTTGTCTGTATAGCTTTGCTTTTACCATTTGTCCTAGGATCCTGTCTGTCCTTTTTTTTTTTTTTTTGTACAGTTTTTAGTGTGTGTTATCATTGGTGGATTTGTTTTTTGGTTTGGTTGCTCTCTTATTTCTTTCTTTCTTTCTTTTCTTTTTCTTTCTTTTAACTTTTTTATTTTTAATAATTATTTTTTATTTTAATAACTTCATTTTATTTTTTCTTTCTTTCTTTCTTTCTTTCTTCTCCCTTTTCTCCTGAGCCATGTGGCTGACAGGATCTTGGTGCTCAGGCCAGGTGTCAGGCCTGTGCCTCTGAGGTGAGAGAGTCGAGTTCAGGACATTGGTTCACCAGAGACCTCCCGACCCCAGGTAATATCAAACAGCAAAAGCTCTCCCAGAGATCTCCAACTCAAAGCTAAGATGCAGCTCCATTCAATGACCAGGAAGCTATAGTGCTGGACACCCTATGCCAAACAATTAACAAGACAGGAACAAAACCCCACCCATTAGCAGAGAGGCTGCCTAAAATCATAAAAAGGTCACAGACACCCCTAGTCACACCAAGGGACATGGTCCTGCACACCAGAAAGATAAGATCCAGCCTCATCGATCAGAACACAGGCACCAGTCCCCTCCACCAGGAAACTTACACAACCCACTGAACCAACCTTAGCCACTGGGAGCAGACACCAAAAACAACAGGAATTAAGAACCTCCAGCCTGTGAAAAGGAGACCCCAAACACAGTAAGGTAAGCAAAATGAGAAGACAGAGAAACACACAGCACATTAAGGAGCAAGGTAAAAACTCACCAGACCAATAAAGGAAGAGGAAATAGGCAGTCTACCTGGAAAATAATTCAAAATAATGATAGAAAACATGATCCAAAATCTTGGAAATAGAATGGAGAAAATACAAGAAATGTTTAACAAGGATGTGGGAGAACTAAAGAGCAAACAAACAATGATGAACAACACAATAAGTGAAATTAAAAATTCTCTACAGGGAATCAATAGCAGAATAACTGAGGCAGAAGAACAGATAAGTGACCTGGAAGATAAAATAATGGAAATAACTACTGCAGAGCAGAATAAAGAAAAAAGAATGAAAAGAATTGAGGACAGCCTCAGAGAATTCTGGGACAATGTTAAACACACCAACATTAGAATTATAGGGGATCCAGAAGAAGAAGAGGAAAATAAAGAGACTGAGAAAATATTTGAAGAGATTATAGTTGAAAATTTCCCTAATATGGGAAGGAAATAGTTAATCAACTGCAGGAAGTGAAGAGAGTCCCATACAAGAAAAATCGAAGGAGAAACCTGCCAAGACACATATTAATCAAAATATTTAAAAAATTAAATACAAAGAAAAAATATTAAAAGCAGCAAGAGAAAAACAACAAATAACATAGAAGGGAATCCCCATAAGGTTAACAGTTGATCTTTCAGCAGAAACTCTGCAAGCCACACAGGAGTGGCAGGACAGATTTAAAGTGATGAAAGGGAAAAACCTACAACCAAGATTACTCTACCCAGCAAGGATCTCATTCAGATTTGACAGAGAAATTAAAACCTTTACAAACAAGCAAAAGCTAAGAGAATTCAGTACCACCAAACCAGCTTTACAACAAATGCTAAAGGAACTTCCCTAGGCAGGAAACACAAGCGAAGGAAAAGACCTCCAATAACAAACCCAAAATAATTAAGAAAATGGTAATAGGAACATACATATCAATAATCACCTTAAATGTAAATGGATTAAATGCTCCAACCAAAACACATAGAGTGGCTGAATGGATACAAAAACAAGACCCATATATATGCTGTCTATAAGAGACCCACTTCAGACCTAGGGACACATACAAACTGAAGGTGAGGAGATGGAAAAAGATACTCCATGCAAATGGAAATCAGAAGAAAGCTGGAGTAGCAATTCTCATATCAGACAAAATAGAATTTAAAATAAAGACTATTACAAGAGCCAAAGAAGGACCCTACATAATGATCAAGGGATTGATCCAAGAAGAAGATATAACAATTGTAAATATTTATGCACCCAACATAGGCGCACCTCAATACATAAGGCAAATGCTAACAGCCGTAAAAGGGGAAGTCGACAGTAACACAATCATAGTAGGGGACTTTAACACCCCACTTTCACCAATGGACAGATCATCCAAAATGAAAATAAATAAGGAAACACAAGCTTTAAATGATACATAAAATAAGATGGACTTAACTGATATTTATAGGACATTCCATCCCAAAACAACAGAATACACTTTCTTCTCAAGTGCTCATGGAACATTCTCCAGGATAGATCGTAGCCTGGGTCACAAATCAAGCCTTGGTAAATTTAAGAAAATTGAAATCATATCAAGTATCATTTCAGACCACAACACTATGAAGCTAGATATCAATTACAGGTAAAAATCTGTAAAAAATACAAACACATGGAGGCTGAACAATACACTACTTAATAACAAAGAGATTACTGAAGAAATCAAAGAGGAAATTTTAAAAATACCTATAAACAAATGACAATGAAAACACAATTACCCCAAACCTATGAGATGCAGCAAAAGAAGTTCTAAGAGGAGAGTTTATAACAATATAATCCTACCACAAGAAATAAGAAACATCTCAAATAAGCAACCTAATCTTATACCAAAAGCAAGTAGAGAAAAAAGAACAAAAAAAAACCCAAAGTTAGCAGAAGGAAAGAAATCATAAAGATCAGATGAGAAATAAATGAAAAGAAATGAAGGAAGGGCAGACAGCAGAAGCAAGAAAACTACAATCCTGCAGCCTGTGGAACAAAAACCACATTCACAGAAAGATAGACAAGAAGAAAAGACAGAGGGCTAGGTACTAGATGAAGGAAAAAGAAAAAAACCCAGAAAAACAACTAAATGAAGGGGAGATAGGCAACTTTCCAGAAAAAGAATTCAGAATAATGATAGTGAAGATGATCCAGGACCTCAGAAAAAGAATGGAGGCAAAGATCAAACAGATGCAAGAAATGTTTAACAAAGATCTAGAAGAATTAAAGGACAAACAAACAGAGATGAACAATACAATAATTGAAATTAAAACTACACTAGAAGGAATCAGTAGCAGAATAACTGAGGCAGAAGAACAGATAAGTGACCAGGAAGACACATGGTGGCATTCACTGCTGCAGCACAGAGGAAAAAAAAAAGAATGAAAACAAATGAAGACAGCCTAAGAGACCTCTGGGACAACATTAAATGTAACAACATCCCCACTATAGTGGTCCCAGAAGGAGAAGAGAGAGAGAAAGGACTTAAGAAAGTAGTTGAAGAGATTATAGTGGTAAACTTCCCTAACATGGGAAAGGAAATAGCCACCCAAGTCCAGGAAGCACAGAGAGTCCCATACAGGTTAAACCCAAGGAGAAACACGCAAAGAAACATAGTAATCAAATGGGCAAAAATTAAAGACAAAGAAAATTATTGAAAGCAGCAAGGGGAAAACAACAAATAACATACAAGGGAACTCCCAAAAGGTTAACAGCTGATTTCTCAGCAGAATCTCTACAAGCCAGAAGGGAGTGGAACAATATATTTAAAGTGATGAAAGGGAAGAACCTACAACCAAGATTACTCTACCCAGCAAGGATCTCACTCAGATTCGACAGAGAAATCAAAAGCTTTACAGACAAGCAAAAGCTAAGAAAATTCAGCTCCACCAAGCAAGCTCTACAACAAATGCTAAAGGAACTTCTCTAAGTGGGAAACACAAGAGAAGAAAAAGACCTACAAAAACAAACCCAAAACAATTAAGAAAATGGTAATAGGAACATACATATCAATAATTCCTTAAACGTGAATGGATTAAATTCACCAACCAAACAAAGGCTTGTTGAATAGATACAAAATCAAGACCCATATATATGCTGTCTACAAGAGACCAACTTCAGACCTAGTGACACATACAGACTGAAAGTGAGGGGATGGAAAAAGATAATCCATGCAAATGGGAATCAAAAGAAAGCTGGAGTAGCAATTCTCATATCAGACAAAATAGACTTTAAAATAAAGAATGTTACAAGAGACAAGGAAGGACAAAAAGTAATGATCAAGGGATCAATCCAAAAAGAAGATATAACAATTATAAATATATATGCACCCAACATAGGAGCACCTCAATACATAAGGCAACTGCTAACAGTGATAAAAGAGGAAATCAGCAGTAACACAGTAAGAATGGGGGAGGTTAACACCTCACTTACACCAATGCACAGATCATCCAAACAGAAAATTAATAAGGAAACACAAGCTGTAAATGACACAAAAGACAAGATAGACTTAATTGATATTTATAGGACATTCCATCCAAAAATAGCAGATTACACTTTCTTTGCAAGTGTGCAGGAAATATTCTCCAGGATAGATCACATCTTGGGTCACAAATCAAGCCTCAGTCATTTTAAGAAAATTGAAATATCAAGCATCTTTTCTGACCAAAACGCTATGAGATTAGAAATCAATTACAGGGGAAAAAACATAAAAAACACAAACATATGGAGGCTTAACAATACATTATCATTTTTTTTTCCTTTTTGCGGTATGCGGGCCTCTCACTGTTGTGGCCTCTCCCGCTGCGGAGCACAGGCTCCGGACGCGCAGGCCCAGCGGCCATGGCTCACGGGCCCAGCCGCTCCGCGGCATATGGGATCCTCCCAGACCGGGGCACGAACCCGTATCCCCTGCATCGGCAGGCGGACTCTCAACCACTGCGCCACCAGGGAGGCCCAACAATACATTATTAAATAACCAAGAGATCACTGAAGAACTCAAGGAGGAAATCAAGAAATACCTAGGGAGAAATGACAATGAAAACACGACAATCCAAAGTCTATGGGATGCAGCAAAAGCAGTTCTAAGAGGGAAGTAATAGCTATACAAGCCTACCACAAGAAACAAGAAAAATCTCAAATAAACAATCTAACCTTACACCTAAATGAACACACAAAACCCAAAGTTAGCAGAAGGAAAGAAATCATAATGATCAGAGCAGAAATAAATGAAATAGAAAGAAAGAAAACAATAGCAAAGATCATTAAAACTAAAAGCTGTTCTTTGAGAAGATAAATAAAGTGGATAAACCATTAGCCAGACTTCTCAAGAAAAAGAGGGAGAGAACTGAAATCAAAAAAATTAGAAATGAAAAAGGAGAAGTTACAACAGACACTACAGAAATACAGAGCATCCTAAGAGACTACTACAAGCAAATCTATGCCAATAAAATGGACAACCTGGAAGAAATGGACAAAATCTTAGAAAGATATAACCTTCCAAGACTGAAGCAGGAAGAAACAGAAAATATGAACAGACTAATCACAAGCACTGAAATTGAAACTGTGATTAAAAATCTTCCAACAAACAAAAGTCCAGGACCAGATGGCTTCACAGGTGAATTCTATCAAACATTTAGAGAAGAGCTAACACCCATCCTTCTCAAACTCTTCCAAAAAATTGCAGAGGAAGGAACACTCCCAAACTCATTCTATGAGGCCACCATCACCCTGATACCAAAACCAGACAGATACTACAAAAAAGAAAATTACAGACCAATATAACTGATGAATATAGATGCAAAAATCCTCAACAAAATACTAGCAAACAGAATCCAACAACACATGAAAAGGTCATAGACCACAATCAAGTGGGATTTATCCCAGGGATACAAGGATTCTTTAATATATGCAAATCAATCCATGTGATACACCATATTAACAAATTGAAGAAGAAAAAACATGTGATCATCTTAATAGATGCAGAAAAAGCTTTCGACACAATTCAACACCCATTTATATGATAAAAGCTCCCAGAAAGTGGGCATACAGGGAACCTACTTCAACCTAATAAAGGCCATATATGACAAATCCAAAGCAAACATCATTATCAATGGTGATAAACTGAAAGCATTTCCTCTAAGGTGAGGAAAATGACAAGGATGTCCACTCTCACCAGTATTATTCAACATAGTTTTGGAAGTCCTAGCCACGGCAATCACAGAAGAAAAAGAAATAAAAGGAATAAAAATTGGAAAAGAAGAAGCAAAACTGTCACAGTTTGCAGATGACATGATACTATACATAGAGAATCCTAAAGATGCCACCAGAAAACTGCTAGAGCTAATCAATGAATTTTGTAAAGTTGCAGGATACAAAATTAATGCACAGAAATCTCTTGCATTCCTCTACACTAATGATGAAAAATATGAAAGAGAAATTAGGGAAACACTCCCAATTACCATTGCAAAAAAAAGAATAAAATACCTAGGAATAAACCTACCTAGAGAGACAAAAATCCTGTATGCAGAAAACTGTAAGACACTGATGAAACAAATTAAAGATGATACCAACAGATAGAGAGATATTCCATGTTCTTGAATTGGAAGAATCAATGTTGTGAAAAATGACTGTACTACCCAAAGCAATCTAGAGATTCAATGCAATCTCTATCAAATTACCAATGGCATTTTTTACTGAACTAGAACAAATCATCTTAAAATTTGTATGGAGACACAAAAGACCCTGAATAGCCAAAGCAGTCTTGAGGGAAAAAAACCGAGCTGGAGGAATCAGACTCCCTGACTTCAGACTATACTACAAAGCTACAGTAATCAAGAAAATATGGTACTGGCACAAAAACAGAAACATAGGTCAATGGAACAAGATAGGAAGCCCAGAGATAAACCCACGCGCCCATGGTCAACTAATCTATGACAAAGGAGGTAAAGATGTACAATGGAGAAAAGACAGTCTCTTCAATAAGTGGTGTTGGGAAAACTGGACAGCTACATGTAAAAGAATGAAATTAGAACACTTCCTAACACCATACACAAAAATAAACTCAAAATGGATTTGAGACCTAAATGTGGGACCAGACACTATAAAAGTCTTATAGGAAAACATAGGAAGAACACTCTTTGACATAAATCACAGCAAGGTCTTTTTTGATCCACCTCCTAGAGTAATGGAAATAAAAACAGAAATAAACAAATGGGACCTAATGAATTTTAAAACTTTTGCACATCAAAGGAAACCATAAACAAGATGAAAAGACAACCCTCAGAATGGGAGAAAATATTTGCAAATGAATCAATGGACAAAGGATTAATCTCCAAAATATATAAACAGCTCATGCAGCTCAATATTAAAGAAACAAACAACCCAATCCAAAAATGGGCAGAAGACCTAAATAGACATTTCTCCAAAGAACACATACAGATGGCCAAGAAGCACATGAAAAGCTGCTCAACATCACTAATTATTAGAGAAATGCAAATTAAAACTACAATGAGGTATCACATCACACCAGTTAGAATTGGTATCATCAGAAAATCTACAAACAACACATGCTGGAGAGGGTGTGGAAAAAAGGGACCCCTCCTTCACAGTTGGTGGGAATGTAAATTGATACAGCCACTATGGAGAACAGTATGGAGGTTCCTTAAAGAACTAAAAATAGAACTACCATATGATCCAGCAATCCCACTACTGGGCATATACCCAGAGAAAACCATAATTCAAAAACATGCATGCACCCTAATGTCCATTGCAGCTCTATTTACAATAGCCAGGACATGGAAGCAACCTAAGTGTCCATCAACAGATGAATGGATAAAGAAGATGTGGCACATATATACAATGGAATATTACTCAGCCATAAAAAGAAATGAAATTGAGTGATACGTAGTGAGGTGGATGGACCTAGAGTCTGTCATACAGAGTGAAGTAAGTCAGAAAGAGAAAAACAAATACCATATGCTAACACATATATATGGAATCTAAAAAAAAAAAAAGGTTCTGAAGAACGTAGGGGCAAGACGGAAATAAAGGCACAGACCTACTAGAGAATGGACTTGAGGATATGTGGAGGGGGAAGGGTAAGCTGTGACAAAGTGAGAGAGTGGCATGGACATATATACACTACCAAATGTAAGATAGATAGCTAGTCAGAAGCAGCCACATAGCACAGGGAGATCAGCTCGGTGCTTTGTGACCACCTAGAGGGGTGGGATAGGGAGGGTGGGAGGGAAGCAGGCACAAGAGGGAAGAGATATGGGAACATATGTATATGTATAACTGATTCACTTTGTTATAAAGCAGAAACTAACACACCATTGTAAAGCAATTATACTCCAATAAAGATGTTAAAAAAAAAAGAAAAGAAAAGAAAAAACAGGCTACAGACTGGAGGAAAACACCTGCAAGCCACATATCCAACAAAGGACGAGTATCTGGAATATATTTAAAAAAAAAAAAGAAAAAAGAAAACTCTTGAAACTCAGCAGTAAAAAGCCAAATAATCCAATTAGAAAGTGGGCAAAATATGTGAACAGGTATATCACTGAAGAGGATACAAATGGCAAAAAAAGCACATAAAAAGATATTCAACATCATTGGCTTTTACAGAAATACAAATGAAAACCACAATAGATATTACTACACACCTAAAAGAATGGCTAAAATAAATGGCAACACCAAATGCTGGTGTGGATGTTATGGATCAGTCTTACATTGCTGATGGGAACGTAATGGAAAACAGGCAGTTTCTTAAAAAACTAAACATGTAACTACTATGTGACCTACCTAGGCATTTATCCCAGAAAGATAAAAATGAAGACTTACATTCACACACACACACACACACACACACACACACACACACACACACACACCTGTATGTAAATGTTTATAGCATCTTTATTCCTAAGGGTCAAAAATGAAACAACCCAAGTATACTTCAACACGTGAATGGCTAAACAAATTTCATTCCATGGAATATTGTCTCAGCAAAAAGCAGAACAAAGTATCCAAGCATAACAACTTGGAAGAATTTCAAGAGAATTATGTTGAGTGATAGGTCAGCCTCAAAAGATGACATGCTATGTGATTCCATTTATATAGCATTTTCAAAATAACAAAATTATAGAAATGGAGAATGGATTAGTGGTTGCCAGAGGTTAGGGAAAGGGGAGGGAGGGAGTTGTCTATATAAGGATAACACAAGGATCCTCATAATGGAACTGTTCTGAATCTTGACCACAGTAATGGTCACACGTATCTACACACATGATAAAATTGCGTAGCATTAAACACACACACACTCAGAGAAATGAAATCTGAATAAGGTGAATGGATTATATCAATGTTGATTTCTTGATTAGTTGCCTCAGGAGTCAGGAAGGAGGAGATATTTCCTTTATGTCCTTTTGGACCTTTTGGATTTTGAATAGACTGCTTATTTGAAAATCAGGTGTTTTTCAAAAAACATCACAAGGTAGAGATGCATTAAGTTCTTAAAACATAAAGTCTTAATTCTATTTCCATGGGAATAATTAAATAAAGGGGCAGGAGCCCCAGCACAATTACACCCATCCCACTACTTTCTGAAGATCCACACAGGCAATGAAAGCTCTTCATGGTCAGGTGGCAGATAATATGTGTTTATTCCAAGTCACGATTTGCTTTGAGGTTAGATTGTTTGAAGAGTTCCTGGAGAGAAAATTCTAAAAGGGAGTATCAAAATTGACCATAAATAAACCTTTTTTGAGGGGAAGGGGGATTATAGCAAATTTCCCTAAATTTCAGGTGGTCAAATACACTCTACAATGTTAAAGATAGGTATCTATTAGTCATTTTTTATTAGGATGTGTTGATGAACTCAGCTGTATAGTAACAATCTGACCTTGTCTTCCCATTACTCACCAAGAACAGTTGCCAACAGAGCAGCGACCAAGGTCATTTGGAACAGAGTTGGATCAGAGACTCTCCACAGCCCAGAGAAGGGCCTGGCTCCCATATTCCCTTTTGTATCAGGGGCCCCATGTGGAACTCTTGGTGGACACATAATCTGATGTTTCCTCAATATTTCTCTGTTGAAAGAACTCATCTTAATAAATAGTTATTGAATTCCCACTTGTCATAATCACTAGGAAAAAACATGAGAACCATCCCTTCAAGGAGATTATAACTGAATGTACAAGAAGAGACATTAAGCACAAATATTTGCAGTAAAATATAGCATATATTATCTGCTTCAGGAGCATATTCAGGAGGTCAGTTATTTCCAGGTAGAGAGAAGGGAGTGGGCTTTATGGATGTGGCTGCATCTGAGGTAGCAGATGTTGCTATGAAATTTGGAGCATTGGATGCAAGACATTTTATGCCAGAAGTGAAAACTGAGAAAGATACAGCAGTGAGGTATAGAAGGTAAAGGTTATTTCTGGGCAACAGTACTTAGTACTTCTATTTGTTTGGCACGTAAGGAATGTGTGATAGGGAAAAAATAGTGAAAGATAGAAGGACTGATTAGAACTGGGATTTATTGAGTTTTCAGTGCCAAGATCAGGAGTTTGGTCCTAGGAAATGGACAGCCACTGATTTTTCTTTTTTTGAGTGACATGATTGCTGTGGTTTTGAGGGATCACTGTGACAGAGTTGGACAAGATAGACTGAAAGAGGCAGAGAGAAGAGACAGGAAGATTGATTTAGAAGATTACTGCAATTGGCCAGGTGAGCCGACGGAGATGATATGAACAAGGAAATGGCAGAAGAACTAGGGAAGTGGAAGCAAATGAAAGAAAAGCGAGAAATGATGAGACAGAGAAAAGGAGTTATATCTATCGATCTTTTATTTACCTACTTATATGTCCATTTATATCTATGTAAGTTTCTTATGGCAACTATCACCAAGAACAATAATCCATTGGGTCAATTCAAAATTTTCAAAGCATCAGTTTTGCCACCAAAAAGAAAGAAAGGAAGAAAGAAAGAAAGAGAGAGAGGAAGAAAGGAAAAGAGAAAGGGAGGGAGGGAGGGAGGAAGGAAGGAAGGAAGTGGGGGAGAGAGAGAAACATTGCTGGTGTGTATCTTGGTTCTGGTCATTCATTAACCAGAGACATCTTTAATAGCCTTATTGGGCCATTTTTACCCCATAAATGGGGAAAACTTCACATACCCTTAGTTTACTTAAAAGATAGTCCTTATATCTAAAGTGATATATGAAATTAACTTTCAGTAAAATACAGGATTTCACTTTTTACTCTAAAACCTGACATAGATTGAGATGGTTTCATATTCACCCTCAATTATACTAATTGTCAGCAGATGCCCACTTAAGTCAAAGCAATTTTCTCACTATTTTTCCCAAGGCTGTCACCGTGCTCCTTGGCGGGGAGAAGCTTATGGTATCCCTCATACTGTATGCAGAAGCTTAACTCTTTGAGTGAAGACTCAAGTCAGATTCTTAACTTTCTAAAACTTGTGATCATTCCACTCTTCCAACCCCACCTCCTGCTACCTGCATACTCACATAACCCTACGCCACATCCTACATGCCCTATTCATGACTTCAGTTCTGCCAAAAATTCAATCAACATAATAACAAATTTGTTTACAACAATTAATGTTGAATGTATATGGAATAAATCAGCCTGGTCTAAAAGTGTGAAGAAATAAAAATCTTCACACTGCCCCCCTTCTCCAGCACAGGGTCACCATCTGTTTGCTTGGGATTGAGGGGGTCTTCCAGGATGTGAGGCTTTCAGCACTAAAACTGGGACAGCTGCAGGAAAAGTGGGACCATTGACCACCTTCATCCAGTTCTCCTTTCCGTGCTCCTTAGAAGCCCTCTCTCTCTCTCTACCACCTACCTCTAAACCAGAGAGAGCTGTCTCAAAGACAAGTTGTACATGATGAAAACCAGACAACTCAAAGCTAACAGAAATTTTCAAAAGCATTAAAATCTTCCCAAGAAAAAAAAATTGTAAGTTGTCAGTAAGTCAGTAATTTGGTAGCTGTAGTAAATTGGTCATTTAGTGAAATTAACAAAAATCTTAAAATGCTAAAATATTGGCAAAAAAGTAAATGGCTTTCAAAAAATGTTTAATGACACCTTACAGTGAAAATGTTCCCTAAATATCTCTATATATGTACTTAAATTCATAAGAAAAATATATGCATTGAATTTATTAGGAAGAAAGCCTTTATAAATGCATTCATTAAAAACAATAGACTCGGGCTTCCCTGATGGCGCAGTTGTTGAGAGTCCGCCTGCCAATGCAGGGGACATGGGTTCGTGCCCCCCGGGAAGATCCCACATGCTGTGGAGTGGCTGGGTCCGTGAGCCATGGCTGCTGAGCCTGCGCGTCCAGAGCCTGTGCTCCGCAATGGGAGAAGCCACAGCAGTGAGAGGCCCGTGTACTGCAAAAAAAAAAAAAAAAAAAAAATAGACTCGTAAGAACACTAACCCTCATGTGACACATTGGACCGTTTTAAAATGGTGCTAAAAAGTATATTCTCATGACTCTCTTCAGTAAAAACATATTTGTATTCTTGAATATATTCTGGAATTTTCAAACACTTTCCTACTGTCTTACCCGCGTCCACATCATCTGCTCTCTCACTGTTTCCTCCATCAAATCCCACTCATTTTCCAGACACATCTCAAACACTGGTCCTATCCTCCATTCCAGCCTCCACATTCCAGTTACAATTTAGTGTTTAGAATTCTATTCTAATTCTGACTTGGATTACAGCTAAAGTCAAAAGTCTGTCTTTCCCCTAAACCATAAACTCCTTGAAGTGAGAGAGTGGGTTTTCACTCATCACTGCCTTGCACAGAAAAGGTGCTGAACAAATGTTTTATAAATTTAAATTCAAAAGTACACAGTGACAAAATATGTTTTAAAGGGAAAAAGGTTTCATGTGCACTTCTATCCTTATATTGTGTGTGTGTGTGTGTGGTGAGATTGTATTTATCTTAAAGATAGGTACATCTTTATTTTAATAAGAAACTAACAGGTGATTTTATTGCAGGTTCCAAGATTCCCCTTCCTCACCTTTAACCTGAGTCTTTATATCACCAACCAGGTAATGGAGAGCAATGACACAAGACCAGTAAAAATAGAGTGAGAGAGAGGAGTAAAAAATGCTTCTCCTCTCTCCGCAGTTCACAGCCAAGTTAGGTAATGACAGCAGATGGAAAGTGGTGAGGAAATTATTTCACTCCTTTTACCTCAACCTCACAAGGCCACAGCCAAAGTGCTATCCACAGAGGAGGACAGTGTTTGGCTGGAACCCAGGTGTGAGCTCTGGAGTCAGACCCAGGCCATGTGGGTTTTCATCCTGGTTCCACCACAAAGGAACTATATTGCCATAGCAAGATACTCAGTCCTCTAAGCCCCAATTTACTTTTTTATAAAGTAAGAATGATAGCTAGAAAAATGGTACAGATGAACCTATTTACAGGGCAGGAATAGAGACTTAGACGTAGGGAACGGATGTGTGGACACAGGGTGGGTGGTAGGATGAACTGGGAGATTGGGATTGACGTATGTGCACTGCCAGGTGTAAAACAGATAGCTAGTGGGAACCTACTGTATAGTGCAGGGAGCTCAGCTTGGTGCTTTGTGGTGACCTAGGTGGATGGGATAGGGGGTGGGTGGGAGGGAGGTACAAGAGGGAGGGGATATATGTAGACATATAGCTGACTCACTTCGTTGTACAGCAGAAACTAACACAACACTGTAAAGCAACTATACCCCAGTTAAAAAAAAAAAAAAGAATGATAACTATACAATTCTCTCAGAATTGTTGAGAGAATTAAATAAGAATATTTCCTGTAAAGGGCTTGGCATGGTGCCTGAAACATGGTAAACATCAAGAAAAAAAAATGCTGGCAATTGTTCAATCTAGGGAAGAGAGGAATAGAATTGGAATTAACATGGGACTCTGGTGGAAGGTGAACTCCTAGAAGACAAAAACATCATCACAATAATGATATAAAATTATAATGATGGGTGGCTGAAATTCCAAGGGTCTTTAACCCAGCCCCAGTGCAGAGGAAGGCATGTTGGACTTGGGCCAGAAGCCTTGGTCTGGCCTTCATTATGGCTCATGGTAATAGTGAAACCCAGTGCCACACCCAGAGCAGCAGTGCTGGCGTGCACAGGGGTCCATCCTGGGCTTCTTCTTCCCTCACCTTAACTGTCTTCCTGGGAGTAACTCATCAACCCCATGGCTTTGACCATCATCCATGAATCACTCACAGACCTCTGGGCCCAATTGTCTCCCATAGGTGCAAAAACTTACATGCTCCACAAACTCAATTGTTAATAAAAATCTTATTCTGCCCTCTTTCCTCCCACATGTAATTATTTTAAAAAAGCTTTACTGAGAAATAATTCACAAACCATAAAATTCATCCACTTCAAGTGTAAAATTCAGTGGCTTTTAGTATTACATATTCACAGAGTTGTGCAACCATAACCACCATCAAATTTTAGAATATTTTTATCACCCCAAAAAGAAATCCTCTACCCATTAGCAGTCACTCCCCATTTCTACCTTCCTCCCAGGCCCTGGCAACCACTAGCCTACTTTCTGTCTCTGTGGATCTGTCTGTTCTAGTCTTTTCATATAAATAGAATCATACAGTCTGTGCGTTTTTGTGACAGGCTTCCTACACTTTATATAACATTTTTAGGGTTCATCACTGTCACAGGACCAGTACTTCATTCCTTTTTATGACTGAATAATATTCTGTTGTATGACTATTCCACCTTTTGTTTATCCATCCTTTATCTGATGGACATTTGGGTTGTTTCCACTTTTGAGATATTATGAATAATTCCGCTATGAACATTCATGTACATTTTTTGTGTATGTGGACACTTGTTTTTATTTTTTCTTGAGTGTATACCTAGGAGCAGGATTGCTGGATCATATGGTAACTCTATGTTTAATATTTTGAGGAACTGCCAAGTTGTTTTCCAAAGTGACTGCATCATTTGACATTCCCACCAGCAGTGAATGAGGGCTCCAGTTTCTCTGCATTCTCTTGTAATTGTTTTTTGTAGCTGTTTCTCTTTTTTCATTTAGCCATCCTAGTGAGTATGAAGTGGTACCTCACTGTGGGTTTTATTTACATTTCTCTAATGACTAATGATGTTGAACATCGTTTTATTTGCTTATTATTATATGGATATCTTCTTTAAAGAAATGTGTATTAAAATCATTGGCTCATTTTTAACTGGGTTTATTGCCTTTTTATTGCTGAGTTGTAAGAGTTCTTTATATATTCTGGATACAAGTCACTTGTCATCCTGTGGGCTTTCTATTTATTCTTGATGGTATCCTTTGAAGCACAAAAGTTTTTAATTTAGATGAAGTCCAATTTATCTATTTTTTAATTTTGTTGCTTATTTATCTAAGAAATCATTGCCTAACCCAACATCATGAAGATTTACACTTATGATTTCTTCTAAGTGTTTTATAGTTTTAGTTCTTCCATTCAAGTCTGAGATCCATTTTGAGTTAATTTTTTTTATGCTTCTGTTTATTCTAGTTACTTTACTTTCACTCTCCTTTTACGACCAGTTTAGGTCAGAGAGGAGGCAACAAAGAGAGAAGTGGTTGAAAGAATGAATTGGCAACCAAAATAGGACTACGCCATGCTCAACCAAGGTAGAAGAGAATTTCAAGGCAGAAGAGAACAATGACAATTACAGAAAATGAGGGAGAGAAAAGACGTGAGGAAGACTATGGCTTCTTGCTTAAAAGACTGAATAGAGGATTACCAGTATCCCCTTGCTCTCAAAGACTGATAGCAGGTGGATGAAGTCTCCAGAGAGAAACCTAACAATTTTGCTGAATGTAGACTCTGAAAACCAGATCTCCTCTCACTGAACCACCCTTGCCCTTCCAGGAAACTTGAATTACTTCCTGCTTCTTCTCCCAGATGTGAGAGATGGGCAGAAAACCAACCAACACACATATTTTAGAATCAGTAGAAATAACACCTTACACTCCGGATTTACTTAACAATTTATTTCATTACCAGGCATTTTTTTAAATCGTAATATCTATGAATTTTATTTTATTTTAACATCTTTATTGGAGTATAATTGCTTTACAATGGTGTGTTAGTTTCTGCTTTATAACAAAGTGATTCAGTTATACATATACATATTCCCATATCTGCTCCCTCTTGCATCTCCCTCCCTCCCACCCTCCCTATCCCACCCCTCTAGGTGGTCACCCGTGTCTATAATTAAATAATTGTCTTCAAAAATTTATAAGTACTTTTCAAGTCACACAAACCATTTTTTTTCTACCACAAAATACAGGGATCCTGAAAGGATTTCTGATGAACAGATGCTTGAGTATATCTCTCTGCCTTATCCTTTGAAGACTTCACTGCTCAAAGAGACAAAACATCAGCCTTTCCCCCAAGGTAATCTGAGTGTTTAGTAAATTACTTACCTGTAGATTTCTGAGCAAGAAGCAGAAGACTCTGTAATTTTGTCTTGAGTTGTTTCTCTCAAGATGAGGTACCTGTGATCTCAGATATTCTTAGCCTTCTCTACAACAGAATTTATCACTGCATCCTTGCCTTTCAAGCATATGCTCAACGGAAAATCCTGAGTTCCAGCAATGTGATTGGTGGTTGGCTGGTCAGGTAAAAATAAGCAGGAATAGATAAGAAGTAACAGTTAATTGTTCCTGCAAATGATTAACTGTAGAAAAAAAAAAGTGGCAGTGTATATTCAATTTCCTCCTTCCCCTTAGCCAGTCCTCAAATTGATAATGTCATAATAGTCCATTGTTCCCTTTGCTTACCCTTACCCATGAGGGACAATTGGAAAGATGGTTCAAATGACCTACCCAAAAAAGGACACAGTGTTCATTGGACAAAAATGTAAAGCTGGAGGCTAGGAAAGCTGAGTCTATGATATCTTCCTGTCCTGGGGTCTGGATCTTATTTGCTGAAAAATATGAAAGCATTGAAACCTGCTACTTCTAACTCAGAATATGCCAAAGATGAAAAACTAGCTCTTATAATTGAGTTTAAACAATGCATAAATAATACCCATATTAAATCCAATCTCAGCAGCAGTGATTGAGATAGTAAATTTTAGGTGGGCCACAATTTTAGAGAGAAATAAAAAAGAAGTTTCTTAAATGTATGTCACTAGCTCACTCATACTTGGGTACCTCTGGACACAGGTTTTGTTTAGCAAGTAATATGATGGGATCCAAAAACTCAGTTGCAGTGAATGATGACAATTCCTAAGCCAAAGCTCTGGTTTCAGACCCAGAGATATGTTGAAAATCTTTTTTTTTTTTTTTTTTAACCGTGTGACATGCAGCATCTTAGTTTCCCAACCAGGGATTAAGCCTGTGTCCCCTGCATTGGGAGCGCAGTCTTAACCACTGGACCACCAGGGAAGTCCCTTGAAAATCTATTTTTAAACATTTTATGATGTGCAGGAAAAGATATCAAAAGAGGATAAGATATTTAGAGATGAGAAATACTAAATACAAATTATACATGGTTTCTGTGGATTATTCTCTCCATGCATTCTTTTTATAACAATAACATTAATAATTATAATGACAGTTACTAAGCACAGCTATGTGTTAAATTACATGTATCAATACAACATTGATCTGTTAACTCTGAGACAAATACTATCATTCTCCCCATTTTATCAAAAATAAAATTGAAGGACAAAGAGTTTAAGTAACTGTAAATAGTCATATAACTTTAAAGTGGCATAGCCAGGTTATAAACCTAGATTTTGGAAATTTATCTATAAAAGTTGGGTATGTGCACTCTACAACCAGCACGTGCACCAGAAGACATGTACAGAAATATTCATAGTTGTGTAGTAGCCAAAGAACTGAAAACGTAAATTCTATCCTTATTAAAATGATAAGTAAACTACAGTATGCTCACACAACAGAATGATATATAACAATGAGAATGAATGAACTACAGTTATAACACGACATGAATAAATCTCAGGAATATAAGCAAAAGAAATCAGACACAATATAATACACATTACATGATCCCATTTATAAAAAGGAATAAGAAATCAACATTAAGCTAGTGATTAAGAATGCACACTTATTTTGTAAAAGTATAAACAACAGAAAGGAAGTGACCACTACACATCAAGAGAGCGGTGAGGTTTAAAAAAAAGTGATAGGGGGCCTCCCTGGTGGCGCAGTGGTTGAGAGTCCGCCTGCCGATGCAGGGGATACGGGTTCGTGCCCCGGTCTGGGAGGATCCCATATGCCGCGGAGCGGCTGGGCCCGTGAGCCATGGCCGCTGGGCCTGCGCATCCGGAGCCTGTGCTCCGCAACGGGAGAGGCCACAACAGTGAGAGGCCCGCATACCGCAAAAAAAAAGAAAAAAAAAAAAAAAAAAAAAAAAGTGATAGGGCAGTGATGGGGTAAGGCATGAGGAAATCGGTTTTGTAAGAGAAAGTTGTGACAGACAGAACTGGAGTCTTTCTGAAGTAAATTAGAGATATATTTTGGAGGTGGATAGAAACTGAATAGGTAAGAAATACTATGATATTGAACCAGAGTCTCCTACATGCTGAGTCATAAACATATCTATCTATACAGTATTAGTTTCCAAACACTCTTGAAAGATTTGGATTCAGAAGTGAGACAATTAAAACCAAGCTCATAGGTATATCAGTTGTAGTCTAAGACCAACTTTGTTGCTTGCAATTAGAGCATGATACAATGTTATCATTAAATATTTGTATCCTCAAATATTAACCATATCAAAGGTGTTCTGACTATAAGTGCCCTCTTGCTGGAGTCAGATCCTCTCAGGGCTTTGTAATTTCAGCATGAGGGTACCTATGCATTTGCTGATGAGATCTCCAATATTTTCTTCTTTATAACAAAACTTCAGAAGTAAGGGTAAAAATCCCCAGTCTGTTCTATCTGATACTCACTCTGTCCCTTTGTCATTTTGTTCATGATCTACTTTTCTGACACTTCCTCTTCCATGGATCTAACTGTAGGCAATTGAAGATTGCTTTTACCTACTGATTTTCTGTTTTTCAATAAGTCCCTTGGGAGCATTCTAAATGTCCATGAAGAGTCACATACTTTTGGGGTATAAAGCTTTTAATCAGTATCAAAGGTGAAAACAAAGGGAAAAATGTTTAACTCAGGTATAATTTTTATGCCACTCATATATCAAACACTATTAAGTAAATAGAAAAGATAATAAAAATATACTAAAATAATTAAAACAGATGCAACAAATTAAGATTTAATGCCTTAAATAGAAAAGACTTACTTACAAATCATTCCAAAAATAGAACTAACAAATAAAATCATGAGCAAAGAACAAGTAAATCAAAAAAGAAGACATTTCATAAGTTAGGTTAACCTCTGAACAGTTCATACATTCGGTTCCCTGGAAAACAGACTCTGAGATGGAGGTTGCACACAGGTGGGTCATTGAGGAGTTCTTTCAGGAACAAGACCCATAAAGGAATGAGAGGGGCAGGATTGGGTGGAGGGAAAAGCTGAACTGGGAAGCAGTGGCATCAGAAGTTTCAGCAGATCCCCAGGGCACTCAAAAGCTGGATGGCCCTTTGAAGATGTCCAAGATTGGGTCAAAGTAAGTGGGCCCTTGAACCACTGTATCAACCTGTGAATGATTATGGGTTGCCCTCAAGGAGAGATTGCGTATTTGGTTCAGGCAGCTCCCCAAAAAAGCCTTGTGGTGGTTAAAAATCCAGACTCTCATGCCCCATCCCCTACAAATACATCTGATAAGTTTTCAAGTATCTGAATTATTACTGAAATGCCCCCAGTGATTCTCATATGCAACAAATTGGAGAATCACTATTCTAACAGAGATGCTATTTATTCATTTCTCTATATATTCCATGGTCCATCTTTGCTTCAAAATAGAGCTTTAGTAGCTATGTGTCTGGACAGATTCACAGTAGTTTAACTCCTTGCAAAAACATCAATCTCAACTTATGTTTTAATAGATCAACTCAGTTCTTATAAAAGGCTATTGGAAGAATAGCTTTGAAATTGGTGATGGTGTTGTCCATGACGTTATTCACAGTTTCTTATAAAATAACCCATGAGATAAATTTTAATTTTCTATTTTAATATTACCTATTTTAGTAAGAGCAAATAAGGTCCTCTGTCAGAAATATTTTTAGTTTTATCAACCAACAGGAAATACATAACCATTGTATTTCCCATTTTTTCCTTGGTGGAAAATAAACAAAATTTAGATTATAAACCTAGATTTTAATAAATTTGCTGCTACTCTTCCAGCATTTCTTTCTTTATAGATTTAACTCTAAGCAATCGATGAGTGATTTTGACTTCACATTTTTAGTTTAGCAACTTTAAGTTATTCATGCTCTGCTATTTATCAATGTGTTGCCTTTAGCTCCAAAGTCACCATTTATTACACACAACTCTGTGATCATGAACAGTATTCCTTTAAACATTTCCGCTTTGCAGTGAGCATGACGCTAAGCTTTCTCAGTAGAGGGTGCTAGAGGAATATTGTGGGAAGAAGGTACGCTCCTGCTGTTTCCTGCTGCTTCACAGTGGGTTAGCATTGTGAGTGTAAGGATACCTACTAACACTCTGCCCCAGCCCTGTGCCCAGAATGCAGAATCCCATGGTAATTTTGCAGCCCTGAACTGGCCTGGCCACCACCTTCCTGTGGTTCTCCTGACAGCGGTGCTATTCCAGGCCTCTTGCCACACTGGCACTCTGTCTGCATGCCTGCACACCTGGCCACTAGCTGCCATGTGCCTGCACCCCATCTCTGTCTTGTAGGCTTGCCACTGGATTCCCTATCACTCTGCACACCTATGCTCCTGGTTACCATCGGCAGTCACTTCACTAACACAGAATGCTCTAGTGCCCCTGGCCAGCTTCAGACCCACGTGCATACTCACCAGCTGCAGCTCACTTATGCCCTGCCTACATTCCCAAACATGGCTTCTGTAGACCATCTCTGGTCCGGGCAACTTATTGAACTTCCCCGGCATCTAGTAGGTTGCAATTATACCTTTTCTAATGAGATCTAAACCCAAGCATTGGAAAAGGCCCCCCTTTGAAGTTTGTCCTTTCTTCAGTACCTTCCCACAGCCCTAGGGAACCATATAGCGTTTTCTTATAGCCTATAGCTTCTCTTTTATCACAATTTAATAATTCTTTATGTTTAACTTCCCGTGTTTAAATCATTGTGTGGTTTCTCTCTCCTGATTAGACCCAGATTGATAACATGTACATTCTGGTATACCTTAAAAATGGATATAATTTAAAACTTGCAATACTCAAGCTTCCATCAGGTATTGAGCTAGATGACATCTAAATGTTCTAAGAAAAAATAGTTTTGGGAAATAATTTTTTTTAATTACATAAATTCATGTAGAGTATTTAAATATATTTTGAATATAAGAGAACTTATCATATCTTTAAATCTGCAAATAGGCTCATTATCGGTATCAGAAAATCGGTTATTTGCCTGAAATTGGTGACAAAAGGACTAAGAAGAATAACTCCTGGATTCAGAGGAATTTTAGAAAATAACATGCTCCTTTTTTTGGCTCCCATAAATACAAAATGGCAATACAATCAATAGAGTCTCCCATTAGTTAAAATTTTTCATGGCAGAGCCTCTGGTTTACCAATTTCCTTCTCCCCAAGGTTATTAAACCTAGAATAGAAATAATCCACTTAGTTGTAATTCATTTTCCTGTGGTCAGAGAATATTTGGCAGCTGAGGCTTTGTAGTTGACTTTCTTAGACTGAACTAAACTTAGCACCAAATTAACATTTCATACAACTGTATACACTTTTACTCACAACATAATTGTTCAGCACCACTGTGAGCAAACCTCTGAGGGAAATGCAAAGATGAACTAATCATAGTGGAAGGGAAAACATTTCATTAAAACAAAGAGACAAATGCAAATCCTCTGCATTTTAGGAAAGGGAGCAACTATTTCAGGAAAAATGAAAGTTCTCTCAATGTTGATAGTGCAAAAGTAATGTGATGGAAATAGGCTGAGGGGTAGAGGGAGAAAACAGAATCCAAAGAGAATATAGAAGCAATAATCTTCTCATCTTGCATGGTAGAAGTTCAAGTTGTAAATAAGCAAGCAGAAGACCAGAAGCTCTTTCTCTGGAGAAACTAGACAGCAGTAGAGAAGACACTAATAAACACTAATATTGGGGGCTTCCACACTCTGTATTTGTCAGGAAACAGGACATGCAAAATCTCAGTGGCTCAGGTCAGACAGAAATTTATTTGTCTTTCATGAAAGAGGAGGCATAAGGGCATTTAGGATGGTCAGCAGTTCTGCCCACATGATTAACCAAGGACCAGGTCCCTTCCTCCTTGTTGCTTCAGCATCCCACGGGATGCTACCCTCCTCAGCATGGCGGAAGTTGGTTCACCAGCACTCTGTCAGCATTTCAGCCTTCACCATGGGGAAAAAGGAATCAGAGAGCAAGCAGCTTCTTACCCCTACCCCCTTCCCAGTTTTATTGAGATATAATTGACATACAGCACTATGAGAGTTTAAGGTGTACAGCATAATGATTTGATTTACGTGTATCATGAAATGATTTTCACAATAAGTTTAGTGAACATCCATCATCTCATATAGATACAAAATTAAAGAAACAGAAAAATTTTTTTCTTGTGATAAAAACCCTTAAGATTTACTCTCTTAACCACTTTCATATGTAACATACAGCAGTGTTAATTATATTTATCATGTTGTACATTACATCCCTAGCACTTATTTATCTTATTACTGGAAGGGTGTACCTCTTGACTGCCTTCATCCAATTCCCCCTTCCACCTCAATCTGATCTCTTTTTCTATCAGTTTGTTTGTTTTTGAAGTATAATTGACCTACAACACTATGGTAGTTCCTGTTGCACAACATAGTGATGCAATATTTCTATACATTTCAAAATGATCACCATGATAAATATAGTTACAATATGTCATTATACAAAAATAGTACATAGTTACTGACTATATTCCTCACACTGTACATTTCATACAGGTGGCTCATTTATTCTGCAACTGGAAGTTTGTACCTCTTAATCTCCCTCACCTATTTATTTCCTTCCCCCACCCCTCTCCCCTCTAGTAACCACCTATTTGTTCTCTATAACTCTGTCAAGCAGCTTCTTTTTTAAGTAAGTGACCAGGAAGTCACACCCATTGGAAAGTTCCTCCAAGGTAGGCTCTAGTGAAGAGAGGCGATGTGTCCTGCTGATATTTACAATGGTAGAAGTGGTTCTGCTTCTTAAAATCAAAAGGGGGGTAATATAGAAAAACAATTAGCAGTCTCTGTTATGACAATTTAATTAAAAATGCCTCACCTGTCCCATCAGACTGCAAGTAAGCCTACAGTCAGCAAAATTTGTTCATATACACGGAATTTTAAATGAGATTATTCAGGCCTCACTCTTCAAAAAGAACTGACCAGTGATCATTAATAAAGGTTTGCAGGGAGAAAAATAACACTAGCTCTTACAAATAGCTCCATGGAGTCAAGAATGAATCTAGGTAGAAAGAACAGGGTATTATTTTTTTAAAAGAAAAGAAAAGAAGTCATTTGGAAAACATTAAATATTCTTAAAAGAAATTGAAAAATTCAACAAAAGTGTTGGAATATAAAGCCAGGGGAATTTCCCAGGAAGTGTGTGAAGGGCTGGGGGTAAGAATGAAGACAGAAAACATAGCGAAAGTAGACAATCAACCAATCAACAAGGAGATCCAATATCAGATTAATTGGACTTCAGTAAGAGAAAACAGTGAGGAAATATTATTGAAGAAATTACATAAGAAAATTTCTCAGACCAGAAGAACATGAGTTTGCAGTCTGAAAGCACTCATCAAAAACCAGCAAAGTGAATGAAGAAATAAAATATAGCAAAGTACATCAACATGATATTTTAGAATGTCGCGGGTGATGAGTGTATCTTTAAAACTTCCAGAGTAGGGGGTAGAAAATCAGGTCAGAAGTCAGAATGTCCTCTGACTTCTCAATAGCTGTACTGGAAGTAATAAGACAGTGGAGAAATCCCTTTAAAATGAGAGGGAAAATTATTTTTAACCCAGCCTTCTACACACAGCCAAACTATCAATCAAGTGTGAAAATGAAGACAGTTTCAAACATGCCAAGACCCAAATTTTTACTTCCTATGCATCATTTCTTGGGCAGTTCCCAAAGGATGGGCTTTAGTAAAATGAAAATTCAAGGAAGAGGAAAACATGGATCCACGAACCAGAGAAAGTAACAAAACTGAGTCTGTAGGTGTGAGAGCATCCACCATGTGCTGAAGTGTGTAGCAGACCATTAAGCATCCTGTCCATGTCACTAGGGCCCTACCACTTCAGCACAGTCTGGACAACTTCCAGATGCCAGTTCTGCTTCCTTTTGCCTAGGCTTTTCCAGAAGTATTTAAAGCCACTCTGATTTTCGCTTAGCAGGAAAAATGGAGGTAAGTAACACCTCCCAGAAGCAGCTCTCAATTAACAACTGATGGAAGTTGGTATCAATACCCCAACTCCCTCACCTTTGGGTGATTATCCTGAGGTGTGAGTTCAACATCTTTACCAGTTTCCTCTGGTGTTAGGCTCCTGTCATCTTAACTGGCTTGATAACATACCTGTATTTGCTGTCTTTCCCTCCCTGTCTCACTGCCCTGCTCATCCCCTGGTGTTTCCTGCATCTTCCAAACAAACTACTTACACTTTAATTCTTGTTTCAGGGTCTGCTCCTGGTGGAACCTAAACTAAGGCCAAGTGGGAGAGTGGAGGGCTCTGAGAGAGGGTCTATTGGGATTAGAAGGGAGTTGATAAGCACCTGATGTCTCTGAACATTGGAACAATCTTGGTAGACTGAAAAATGTCTTGGAGCATTTAGGAGGAATTGGAAATAGAAATGTAGAAAACTAAGCAAGCAAGCAGACAACTTCACTAAAAAGGGCACTATCAACTCAGGACAGAACAAAAGAAAGTTGTAAAGAGAGGAACATGCTCACAGAACACTACTTCATTTAGTTCAGTCACAACGTGTAACTGAAATTGTGCAATAACTACATGGGAAGAAGGAAGAAATGCAGATGATTAAATTAGAAGATGATTGAATCTTTGTTTGTATTCAATAGACAAATGGACAATTCATTAAAAAGTAGAAAAAACAAGTTAGGTAAAAATATAGTGATAAATACCAGGAAAAAAAATGTTACAAGAAGTGACAGGGCTTCCCTGGTGGCGCAGTGGTTGGGAGTCCGCCTGCTGATGCAGGGGACACGGGTTCGTGCCCCTGTCCGGGAAGATCCCACATGCTGAGGAGCGGCTAAGCCCGTGAGCCATGGCCGCTGAGCCTGTGCGTCCGGAGCCTGTGCTCCACAACGGGAGAGGCCACAACAGTGAGAGGCCCGCGTAACGCAAAAAAAAAAAAAAGTTTCACTTGTAATGTGGTTTACAATTTATAATTTTATATAATTTATAATTTTATATAATTTATAGCTTTAATTTAAATTTATAATTATAATTTTATATAAAAATTAAAACTTTAAGTGTGAAATTTAAAATGAAAAAAGAAAAATGTAATGGAGTTGCACTGTTTATACCCAACTTTATTGTTTCAATATTTGTTTATGTGTACACGCATTTATTTTAGATATTTTGAGAGGCATTTAAATAAAAGAATAAAGTAAAGAATGGAGAAATAATTCATATCAGTGTGAATTATAGTCTCTGTACTCCTCCTTTATACTCACAGAGAATGGCAAGGAAGGAAACATAAAGGATTGACATTTAAAAACCTCAACTATTTCTGCTTTACAGCTAAAGAATGAAGCTTGAGGTAGAATTCTTTACCTGAGCACATAAATAATACCAAAATATAAGCATACTTAGCTATTCAATTCTAATCCACTAATAAAATGATATGGAAGTAAGAATCAGATAGTAGAAATCTTAATTTCATTTATGAAAATGAGAAAAATTATTCTTTTCCAACCTATCCCAATATCCAAACCAATTTCTCTGTATCAGTAAAACATTCTTAAGCACAGCAACAAAAATCTACCAAGGATTTCTATGTATATAATATATTTAAAAACATCAACTATCTTTATCTAATAATCAGTGAACTCATTAGTGAGTACAATTGCAAGCAGTGTTCAATGATACTATACAGTATGAAATAGAAATTACGTTTTTATTCAATTGTAGAGAAGATATGTACTATAGTAAAAAAATGAAATAATGTGATATAAATAATAAATGATATAAATTATAATGAAATAGGAAATTAATTCAATCAGCACATAACAAAATAAAATAAATAAGCAAAGACATGGTTTTCAAGTTATTACAGTACTTAATGAATGAAGGCTTTTCTGAGTGAGGTTTGTTGGCAAAGGAGGGAGATGGGAGCATATAATCACTCCTGCTGGTGGGAGAAGATGAGTGAGAATTAGTAAAAGCCAGTGAGTGAAACAACAATTGCCAGATATTTATCCACATCTAATCCCAAGGAACTGGCCAGCGTCTTCTCCTCCAGTCCTCACTGATGCTGGGAGTAGAGAGAACCATTGCAGGAAGACACAGACATAAACAGAATGGACATCTCTTTGGGTTTCCTTTGCTTGCAATTATACAGCTCCTGCTAACATGAGACTATGCTGGCAATTCAATTTTTTTTTCAAATAAATACATCTGCCCTACCGCCTCCTCATAAGGCAATGGCAGTTCTTTTTACATATGTTCTAAACTTTAAATTTTTGGTATAAAATATCCAGGTCCCTTTTCTTCCTCTCACACAAACCCTCAATGAGCACCAAATTGAACAAGTTTCTCTCTTGCAGATTCTTCTAATAAAGCTTTCTTAAGCCTTCTCATCTCACTCACATTCCTAACAGGATATTCCATTTTCTTAGATCATATTTTTGATGATGAATGTGAAGATAATTATAATACACAAGGCATTTGGACAATGAGAGCAGATGATGATGCAATCCTATTCACAAAGTGTCTGAAGAACCCCTGAGGCTCATACTACATCCTCACATCCCAAACCAAAAAAAGGAGGAATAACATTTGTTACAGGGGATTGGTGAATTTTAATTGTTTTGTAGTCAGTGTGAGCAAATATCTGATTTGTTAGAATTCATATAACAAGAAATACCAGAATTGGAAAAGAGCCCAATGGAGGATGAAGAACTAAACTGCTCACTGTGAAAAAATGAAGGGAATTGTGTTAAGGGCTACAAAATCCAACTGTTGCAGGAGTCTAATAAAGGCAAATGAGAGATTTGAGTAGGGAAAAAAGCATAGACTGGAACAACATGTCCACAGAGAAAAAGCAACTGGAGAAGACATCATCTGTGCTCTCCCCACATCCCTGCTCTGGAGGTTTCCACAAGCGTCCCCACAGAGCCATTGGCTACCCGTGTGTCTCTGCCTTGATGTCTTATTGCTGGCCCCACCGGCCCGCAGTGGGGTCAGATGTGATTGGGCGTCAGTGCTGCTAGAGCAAGTCTTTACCAATGAGAGGAGGTTACTGTTGAATAAATACCCCAGCTCATCCTCCTTAGAAAGACAACTTGGAATTGTGTTCCCCATGCTCCCAGAAGGCAGTCAGCATGACTGAGCTTCTGCTTGCAACAGCAATGACCTCTTGAGGCTGTCCTCACTCCCCCATCTTACCACCCAACTCAATCATAGTGCTTTCTGGGGCACCTCCCAAGGAAAGTAGTTCCCCACTTGTCTCAGGAGAAACCCAAAATAAACATCAACCAAAAGAAATTCTGAGTAAAAGGACCAGACAAATGGCTTTTAAGACCATGGTTATGGTAACTCATTTAGCAGTATTTCTATATGAAGATGAATGAGCATATTATACATAGAGTGAAATACAATATTGGAATTAAAAAATAGTGAATAAAAAAAAAGACCATGGACAGATACCTTCTATATTAAGTAGGTTACTATAACAATTCAAACCTATCTAAGGTTTAGTGAAAGCCTGCTACACACCCTTGTCTCATTGGAGTATATTTGGGGGAATTAAACTAAAGAGGTCACTGTTCCCCCATAGAGTTCTGTGTATAAAGGAGATAGAACAACCAAAGGAACTGAGATATGAATGAGAGAGAGATTTTAGAGGATGCAAGTGTTGGAGGAAGTCTCCGAACACCCCAAGACATAAATGTGATTAATATGGGGTTTCTCCTCATGTGGGGGGTAGTTGCTTGAGCCATTTTACTTTCTATTAAAGAAAATAAGGACCATATCAGAACAAGAACTTAGGAGCACAAAGGTGGCTGCCGGGTGGGCTTCCACTCATCAGGCTTTCAGAGTCTGTTCCTGAGGATGGAATCAGGAGATCAGACACAGACATGAATCCCCTTCTTACAAGCCAAAAGCCAAAAGGGAGCATTAGTGAGGCAGAGGTCAAGTGCATGGGGGTTTAGAAAAGGGCGTGACTGCTTCAAATGGGGGACAACAGACAAGCCTTTTGGGGTGTGTTGATGTTTAATCTAAATACTGAACACCTGAGTGACTTGTACATGTGAACTGTGGAGTAAAGGCAATCCAGGGAAATGTATTGGTGTGAACCCACGTTCATATGCCCAAGGTCCCTACAGTAAAATAAATATATCAACTTTATGTATGGGTTTTTTCATAGACCTCATTTCACAGAGTCCTAATGACCACGAAGACAAAATACTGTTGGATATGTAAATTTTTTAATTGATAAAATGTGTACTCTGTGTCCAGAAAAGCAAAAACATGAATCAGAAAATGATCAATAATTCTACAGTCTCAAAGCACTAAATATTAACCAATTATCCTTTCTAGATAATTATTACCACAATTGATGGTGTAAAAGAGATGGTAAGGGTGATTAACTGAAGTCATCCATATTGGATTTAAGGCATCAAGGCACATTTTCCTCCTCTTCGTGGGAAACATTACAGTGAACACTCTGAGTGGCTTGCTTTGCCTCATCTTTCTGAAGCTCCAGTTTTTGAATCTCCAGGTACAGCTTATACACCTCCAGGGCCAATCTCACCTCCTCTGGGGTTGGGAGACACTGCATGAGTTTCTTGCCTTTGACCACATGCTCACAGCCTTCAGGGTACTCCTAAAGGAGAAATATGTGATGAGTGTGCTTAAAAGGCTTCTCTTCCAATTGTTAGGGGGCATAGTTCATTCTGACAAAGGCAGGACTACAGATTCAGGACCAAGACCCACCCAGAACTGGTGGATGAGCAGGAAAACAAGAAAACACCTTGGACCCCACCATCATCTTCCTCAGAGGACTATAACTCTGCTCTGAGACAGCCTTCCAGAAAGCCTCTGTGGGAACAGAGACTATTTCTGCTGACCATTCAGAAATGGGACAACAGTATACCATATCCCCTAGAAAAGTAAAGTTAAGGAGTCCGTACTCCCAGGTATCTGAGACCCTCCACTCCAAAGGGGCTCCGTTTTCCCTGTTCTCAAGTGAGAGCAGGAAAACTTGCCACTCTTTTCTGACCAGAGGGCTTCAAGGCAAAATTGAGAGTTCCTTTGCATGAATGAATCTTGACAAGTCAAATGTCACCTTTACTGGCAGGACAGTGCCTTGAGGAAGACACCCATTTTAGGGTTTGATAGGTTGTAAACTTCCTTGAATTGTGCCACTTACCCACTCACACTTGGGCACCTCCGGGTACCATGTTCTGTTTTCTGAACAAGTGATACTTTGGGAACCAACCAAACCATAGCCAGAGTCACACTGGACAGTGACATTTTCAGGTTCAACATATCTATCCTTATCCACAGATAACCTTTCATGTTCTATCTCTGGTTTCAGACACAAAGCTGAAATGGAAACATAATTTTAAGCAATCTATAGATCTAAGAAAAAGATATGAGTCTACGGTACTAAGAATGAACTATATTGAAGTGCTGCTAATTGTTTTACCTTTTCTTTCATCTTGAGAAAAAAAATAATTTTCATTAACATGCTTATTGAGCATTGGCTACGTATTAGACTTGGGCTAGTACTTTATGTGATTATCTTATTTAAGTCTCACTATTTTATCTAGGAGAAAGTGAGATATAGAAAAGTTAAGTAACTTGCCCAAGGACATAACAATTTTAAATAGCATGACAGAATATAAAAAGGGCATGTGACCCCAAATCCTCATCTATCAAATCAACTATCTCTCATATCTTGATCCTTGTAAGATGCTGGATACAAAATTTTCCAACTCGCCTATTATCCTCCTGTGTGCAATGGAGACAATGGTGGCAAATAATCCCTGCAGTTGTTGATGACAAAGTGATATTAAACTTGTGTGCATGTAACCATCAGACCCGATCTTGACCCCTCTTGCCCCCACACAGCTGGCACACTAGGAGTCCCCCACCCACAACATGCCTACGTCCTGGGCTGGTGGTGCCCTGCACTGGCTCTGATGGAAATACCTGTGACCTCACCACGATGCTTGCAATTATCCCATGGGAGTCGACATTCATGCTAGACCAATTTTCCATGACAATTTTGCTATGGGCCACAACTACACTCAGATAAGATGTACCACCTGTAGAATATTTCTGGAAGTATACAAGAAACAAAGAATAGGGGCTGCCTCACAGAGGCTGAATTTTGCACCTGGGAGAAAGAAGTAGGGGAGATTAATGTTTCTGTTGTGCCCTCTGTACTTTCTGCTTTGGGTACCATCAGAATATAGTAAGTATTTTAAATACATCAAATTGAATCAAATATTTTTTTTGCTGCCTCTGGCAGAGAAGAAACCGTGCTCTCAAGCCTTTCAGGACAGCCGCCCCCCCCCGCCCCACCCAACAAAGCTGAAGAGGGAGCTGGAGTTACCTTTACATTGAGGGGCTGCAGGTGACCAGCCTGAAGAAGTGCAGGAGAGTTTGTTCCTTCCAACCAGGGTGTACCCTTCATCACATTCGTAGGTAGCAGCACCACTTTTAAATCCAAAGAATACATTTAGTTTATGATGTCCGTGGGCAATGACAGGAGGAGAATTGCAATCTGGATGGGAGACATAAAAGTCAAAGAGGGTCAGCGTGTCGAATGCTTATATCAACACTTCCCAGAATCTGTGTGGTTGGTAGGAGGCTTCCCTCTGTCCTTCTCTCTTCTCTGCCCATCTGCTCACAGAGCCAAACCCAGGACCTATGCTGCCCTTCTGTAGGCCTGAGGCTGGGGAACCTTAGAAAGGCTCCAGTGGAATGACAAGCACTTAAGGTTTGTTTCATTTTGTTGACAATTCACTAAACTTGACACTATTTAGGAGCCATTTTGGCATGAAGGCTGAATTCGGCCCGAAGTCTCACGGTACTAGTGGCGCACTCCACTGATTTCAGGCTAAATGCAGAGATGTACACCTGAGAGAGACTGTACGGATGCGAAGCAAATCCATAATCTCTGACTCATTGCTCCCATCAAACCTGTCCACCCAACCCCCCAAGAATATACTTACTGTCTTCTAAAATGTTTTAGAAAAGAGCCCATAGAAAGAATAAAAAAGGTGGCTTGCAGGTTGGAATAATAGACGTGGCATGGTGCTGAGTACCTCTTTGAAAGGGAACGCTGTCAGGATCCACAAACAGTGCATGAGAAATTTAAATCAAACAGGCCAGCAGGAAAGTCAGGTACAATATTAAACGGACAGGCTATAGTATCTACAGGTACTATCCTAAGATGCCTCCTTGAGGCATAGAAAACATGATGCTGACAACGAGATTCAAATGCTGGAGTTGCCATGGCACGTGGTAGGAAGAGAGATTAAGTGACTCAGAAAAGAGAGCATGCTGGAGTGGATGGACCACACACATGCTGGAAACCCCACCAAATGATTATGTTCCCTGGGAAAGCCTGGAGGATACAGGTACCAAGGTCAGAAGGAATATCCTAACAAGAAGAGCACCCATATCAAAGGCCAGGGCTGATGATGTGAAGAACATTAAAGAACAAGTTTCACTCTTAGCAATTGGAGTCTGAGAGGTGCTTATATGCTTCAGAAGCTAAGTAAATGTAATCATCATAATGAGTGGCAAGTTAGAGAGACAACCAGAGGTGCCTAAGAGTTAGGAATATGGTTAATAGAACATGGCATTCATAAGGGTGAAAATAGACGAGCAGCCAACCAGATACTACTCAGTTTGTACCCTCGAAAGAAATTAAGGATGGATGATCAGGAGGCTGTTGGCATTTGGTTCAATAAAAAGTTACAATCCCTTGTTCAGTTTCTGGACCTGTGCCAGTTGTCAGGTCTGGAGATCATCGACTAAAGAAAAAAGACAGTTTCCAGAAGTAAAGATACTACAACACCTTGGGAAGTATACACAGTAATGAGTGCCCCAGTCTTCTAAGAGGACCTATGTCTATTTACATAGGTAACTGTGCACAGGTGAGATGTGCACAGTAATCCAAGGATTATTGAACATAGAGCTTGTGTTGACATGGATACCTGGAAACATCATGGCCCCCCTATTAAGCCATTTGGTGGCCTTTTCCATTATCTTTGAAAGTATAAACAGGATAGGCAAAATGGGTCATTGGTACAACCTCCACATTGATCCTTGGCCTATGGGGTTAGAGCTGTCTAATCCAAGAAGGCCAAGGACAAGACATTGATACTACTTATACCTTCCCCCTGGAGGCAAAGAAGGTAAGTTTTTTAAAATATCATGTACCAAAGGGTAGGGAAGAAGGAGGAATTTGTGCCACTCTTAAAGAACTAAAGATGCAGGAGGGGTCATCATATCCCCATGTACTTCACCAGTCTGTCTACTACAAAACTCAGGATTCTGGAGAATTCCAGTAGACTACTGAAAACCCAACAGCATTTTAGCCCCTATTGCAGCCACTGTACCAGATGTGGTATCTTTGCTAGAGCAGATTAATATGTCTTCGAGTACGTGAGGCCACTGATTCAGCAGAGGCCTTCTTTTCCACCCCAGAAAAGAGGGTCACAAACAGTTTGCATACACATGGAAGGTTCAAGATCAAATATCTGCATTTTAAGACCTTGGCTATGATAACTCACCTGTCCCTGTCATAATAGAGTCTGAAGATATCATGACCATGTGGACATCCACAGAATATCATATTGATACAGAACATCAATGGCATCATGTTAATTCTACTGAATAAGCAAGAAGTAGATGGCATGATGATGTTCCAGAATATGGAAGGTAGAGAAGGAAGAAAAGAAGTAAGCTCAGAAAGGCAGGTTCACTAGATGTGGGCAGGTTTTATACTGTAGGTAAAGGCATATGGACTAGAAGAAAGAGAAGAAAAAAGAATTTAAATAAATAAATAAATAAATAAAAAGAAATAAAAGGTAATAATTGAACTGTCTAGCTTATCTTTTAGATGTGGGCTATTTTCATTGCTTCAGAAAAAAGAAGGAAACCAGGAAGTTCAAAAGAATGGGAACAAACAGTGGGGGAAAAAGAGAAAGTTGGACTGAGGGGGCAGTATTTTTTAACAAACTTATCCACACTAAAAATCATTCAGGGTATATGAACTTTTTTACCTAATGTGGGGTTTTTTTTGTTTGTTTTGTTTCATTTTTCCAACTGAATGAGGCTGTAGTAAAGGACTTTGACTGCACGTTCATTTGTTGCGTTCAAAGTATACAAACAATGTTAAGGGTTAAAAAGTACAACGCATAAAAAACATCAGCATCAAACAAAACACCAGCTTTACACATTTCCTAAATTCTAAATTTACATTATAAAAGCAAATTATGAAAAAGGCATGGGAGGGAGTAAACAATGGCATACTTCCTCTTTCTCAATGGAAGTCACAACAGTTACTACTATTTATCACCCTGTGAAGTTCATTGTTCTAATTTCCATTATCCAAAGAGGGAGCCCGTCCTTAAGGATACTCAAAACCCTGTTACGCTGTGGTATTAGCAGCACCCTTGATACTGGGACAAAAGCCAAGCAGTTTGTTCTATGTTCAAATTGTTGATCCATAAACAGCACAATAATAGGGTCATTTCACTATTACCAGGTTTCCTGGGAGGGTGCCCACATGCCTCAACCAGTGGGTTCCGAGATCAATATACTCACAGCTGATCAGGGTATAGGAACTTCTAGGTAAAAAGGCAGAATAAGAGATTCTAGCATTGGAGCCTTTCTGCAGTTCACACACACTTCAGATGAACTAAGAGTAGATTTCCAAGAGAAGGAATCAAACTTAAATTTGATCATTTCATCTGCTTCTAGATTGTTCTTTAGTACTGCTCCAACTCTTAACCTCCAAAAAGCTATGGGAAGAATGACACTCATCTCTAAGATCTGATTTTCTATCCTTTCATTCATTTAGCAGATAGAGACTGAAACCTACTGGGTGCCGGGCTTTTCACCCTCTCCCTGTCTTTAAGAAGTCAGCAATTGGCTTTAGTGAGAATATGTCAAGAGCTATAGAATTTGCACCAGCTTTATTTAACATTCCCCTTTTTAAAACTGTGGATTCAGGGCTTCCCTGGTGGCGCAGTGGTTGGGGGTCTGCCTGCCGATGCAGGGAACACAGGTTTGTGCCCCGTTCAGGGAAGATCCCACATGCCGCGGAGCGGCTGGGCCCCTGGGCCGTGGCCGCTGGGCCTGCGCGTCCGGAGCCTGTGCTCCGCAACGGGAGAGGCCGCAGCGGTGAGAGGCCCGCATACCGCAAAAACAAACAAACAAACAAAACACTGTGGATTCAGATCTGACTATACGACTGCACAGTTATAAGTTTTTTTTTTCTTCTGCATGAAATTGAGCAGGACCCTGTAGGGCTCCTGGGTATAGAAGCCTTTCTGTACCCCATTTCTTGTAGGGAACAGACCTTCAATCTCCATGACCTTCCCTGAGTTCCAAAGGGCAGATTCGAACAGGTGCTAATCCGAGAAGGGAAGGGATGCAAAGACAAGGGAGTGGCAGCCTTCCTCAGGGTCCTGGTCTGCCTCATGGCATGCACATAACAATGTCCTTAAACTCTTTAAGATGTCAGCATTCTTAATACCAGAGAAAGACCACCTGAGGCTACATTAAAGGAACCTGAGAAACTCATCAAGATTACCTGAGACCAGATTAGAGGAGTGGAGGCCCTGCACACACCCTAATTTTATCAGCAAACCCACCCTTGAACCATTGCTATAAAACTCCTCATCAAATCCTCCTGGGTTGGGACACACAATTTTGAGAGGTACGAGTCTGCTGTGCCCCCCTTTGCCTGGCAAAGCAATAAAGCTATTCTTTTCTCCAAGATTCTATTTGACACTGGTACACAGAGGCTGAGCTTTCGGCATCATGCAGAGTTATAAGTCCTTCAACTAGAATGGTGTAGATATGAAATACAAATTGCAAAAAGGGAAATTATTCTATTTTCATTAGAAATTTAACCATAGTCCTATTTCTATCACAGAATGATTTTCATGAACTATAAAACTGGTCTATAAAAAGCTATTTCTGGTCTTTTTGCTTTACCCATTGATAAAACTTTCACAAAATTTTAATCAGTAGCAAACCATATAGCAAGCTTGTGTTTTTAACATGAAGCTGTGAATTTAATTATTATTTGAGAATTCTACTTTGTGAAAGTCTGTACAAAAGAACAAGGAGAGAAAAGTATAAGAAAACAGACCCTTTTTCTGCTTAAATTCACAAATGGCAGATTTACAGTGGGTTGGGATAGAAACAGTGGGCTTTATAAGAACTCAGAGTTTTAGAATGAGATCACAGAGTTCTTCCACAATCCATTCATCAGTGCCAAAAAACCTGAGCTGAAGAAACTGCTAGGCTGACCCAGTGTGGCATTTTTAATGATTATTAAGCTATCAGTAAAGGCTAAGAGCATTCATACTTCATAAAATTCTTGAATGAGATCTCTCATTCTCTGCTCCAGGTAGCATGATGTCATCTCTGAAGCTGTTCCTGAAGATAAAAAGATGACAGATGGCCAGGGCTAGAACATGAGCCACAATGGGATGTTAAGAGAATGTATATTGTTATACAGAGTAAGGCAGAGGCTCACTGCTTCTGCTGGGCATCAGAAACACCTGGGTACCTTTCTAAGCATTCAAGGGCTTGGACCCGTCTCCCTGCATCCAAAGGTGATGCTCCAGTGTGTCTGCAGTGTGTCTTGGCAAAGCTTAATTTGTCTTGAGATATATGCCAGAAAGAACGAATTATTGGCATAAGGTTTCTGCCAGGCACATTCACATCCTGTTTTTTCCATAGCTGGAGAAGAGATGACTAATCAGTGGTGCAGTTTGCAAGATCACTACTATAATAATTACTTCTTTAGCCACTCTGGATGAAGACTGCCCAGAAATAGGCATGCATAAACTGTTAGTTCTCTTCATGACTAAAGTTAGGATTTTAAATGAACTCTTGCTTTTCACACTTTGCTTCTCTTATGTAGTAAAGCCAAGATGTCCTTTTTGACTTACTTTTGTAGTTAGTTTGATTGAATGGTCTTCTGGTTTTAGTGCTGCTAGCCTCTTGTTTTACAGATAAAGGGATTTGTACATTCTTAAAAAACAAACAAAAGACCATATTGAAACCATACATCTTGGCAACTTCTGATAAAAAGATAAACCTGATTTTAATTTACCACTGTTTCTTACCAAACTGTTAAGCTTTTATTTATGAAAAGGGATCACAATTCCTTTCCCTAGTTACTAACCAGGGTGTTTCAAATTCCTAAAAGGGAAGTCCAAGATATCATGCTGTAGAATTTCTTATGAGTTAACTTCTGCAGTGCTTTCATGCAAATGAGCCAGGATAATCTCAACATTCCTCTCCACTCCCAGAGCTACATAATTATGCTTTCAGTATATTCTTGGACAAGATCTGGTATCAAATAGCAAATGCTCTGGTACCAAGCAGTGAAGGGCTGGCCAGATCTTGTTGTTCTGATGCTTCCATATCACATGAGATTCATCGATGAATTTCTGAACATCTTTTCCAGCCCAAGTAATATATATGAGCCTGTAGTCTCCTGCAACTTTGGTGATATCCTCACTCTTCCACAGATTGGCAACACCAAAGGACTCCAATAAATCTGCCCCACATAGCAACTTTACCTTGGGCACAACATTTGTTTCTGGCTCTAAGGATTTTTTTTTTTTTTTTTTTTTTTTACTAAAATCTTGTCTTTGTTCAGTCCACTTCCTCTTCTATCCAGGCCTTTCCAGCATAGGTGAGTCCTGCTGTTGATCACAGCTACTAGCTGCCAGGGTCTCTTGATGGTGTCTTAGCACCTTAGCAGTCTATCCAATAGTTCTGAAGACTTTTCCATGTATCACCTTTCACCCATTTTGAGTTCTTAGTGGCAAGTTCTGGCATAACTCAGTGATGGGGAGAGATGAGTCTTTTCTTCTTATATGTATCACCAATAGAAGAAATTATGCCTTTGACAATTCTAATTTTCCTCTTCCATTCATGCAGTCCTTGGCCAGCTCAAACAACCCGAAGTGCATGTTGATTATAGGATTAAAAAACCACAAGCAAGGAGAACCACTTCTGTCTTCTCTGAATATTCCACGCTAAGAGTTTGAAGTTGTTGATCTAAAAGGAAAGCTCCGACACCTTCCTTGTTTTTACAAAGGAAATTCTGCAAATCTGAGGCGTTTTGCAAGGTAGGCTATTGGAACCATTCCAACTTGTTTGTCAACAGTCTTCTCTAAGCTGGGCTGTAGCAGTGGTTTCACATCTGAACTGTAACTCTGTTCCCAAGGCTAGAGGCAAATTTACTGAAGTTTTTTTCATTTCACAGAGAGACTGAAAGAATGAAAACTTTCTGCTCCACACTTGAATATGACCTTGCCTCAGGGACTGTTGTATTTGACCCTCACAGACTCAACCATCTTGGAACCCGTATGCTTGACACAAAAAAGCGTCCTGGGCTGATTCTCCTAGAGACCAGTTTCTCAGGGGCTCCAGGTGAGGGCTTACCATGTCCTCAGGACCAACCAGCCCATGTCTCTTTTACCTAATTTGAAACCTTCCCTTAATAATCTCCATCATTTTGAATGTTCATACCAGCATTATTTACAGTAGCCAAGATACGGAAGCAACCTAAGTGTCAATCAACAGATGAGTGGAAAAAGATGTGTATCTATATCTATGTTATATATATATATATATATATATATATATATATATATATATATATATATATATATATGAATATTAATCAGGCATAAAAAGGAATGAGGTTTTGCCATTTGCAACAACCTGGATGGACCTGGAGAGTAGTATGCTTAGTGAAATAAGTCAAACAGAGAAAGACAAATACTCTATGTTATCACTTATATGTGGAATCTAAAAAATAAAATGAATGAATATAACAAAACAAACAGATTCACAAATATAGAGAACAAACTAGTGGTTATCAGTGGGGGGAAGGAAGTTAGGAGGGGCAAGATAGGGGTAGGGGATTAAAAGGTACAAACTACTATGTATAAAATAAATAAGCTACAAGGATATATAGTACAACACAGGGAATATAGCCAATTTTTATAAGTGGAACATAACCTTCCAACATTGTGAATCACTATGCTGTATGCCTGACTTATATAATATTGTACATCAACTACACTTTAATTAAAAAATAACAACTACACTTTAATTAAAAAATAACAATCTCCATCATTTTGATGTGAAAAACTTCTAAAATAACATGCTTCCATAAGCTCTTACCTGGGTAACATTCTGGTGTTTTGGGACTCCACGTGCCAGCTGCTGTGCATCTAGCCTGAGATGTATATTTATTATGACATGTATATGAAACCTCATCTCCATAGAAATAGGTACAGCTATTGTCAATGCCGCTTTTTCTCGGTTGAGTGATTCTGCCATTGTTCAGTTCTGGTGTTGGGCAACAAACCTCTAAAAAAAAGAAGGCTAATGGCTAGTAAAATCACCAAGAGGAGGCTCCTATGGCTAAAAGTCTAATTTCTACCTTTAGAAGATCTCACCACTGAAGAGAGATTGGGAAAGCAGAGGCACTTTAAGTCTGCTCTCCCTGGCCCTGATTTGCTAAAGTACTCCAACTCATTTGTTTCCAATTCAGTTGTTTCCAATACTTTGTTATTTAAGTGGTGGCAATAATTTTTACTAAATTTTTACTAAATATATTTTAATTTAGTGATAGAAATCTTTCATTCTATGTCCTCAAAATGAGTCTGAATGACTGCAATAGAACTTTAAGTCCTAATGTGAAATGACTAATCTTTCAATAAGTGGATTACTATTTTTCATTATTTGTGCATTTCACATATTTTTCAAATTCCAATCTACAGAATAAAGTTCCCTGTATCCTGGGCCTCAGTGTCTTTACCTCTAAAATGGCAAGAGTCTGATAGATGTGTAGAAAAATGCATGTTGTCAATTCCATTGAGGCCCATAAAATTGCATCCATATATCTTTCAGCCCCTCACTTACTCCCAAGTGAGACTAGAGAAAGTCTCCTTCCTATCCTACTGAGGCAAAAGCACTGGGTCAGGGGTCAGAGTCTGTCTTCTAGAGGCAGGTCTTTCAGCCCACAGTCTCATAGCTCAAGAGACATGAGACACAAGTCACCTTGCAGCTGCTTGAGTTCATGACTGTTTCACAGACTTTCCTTCTGTCAAGCGCCCCATAGTCTACATTGGGGAGGAAAGGGCTGTGACGTAGGTCTGACTTGGGCGGTGGTGGAGCCGTATTCTCCATTCTACCTTTACCAGTAATGAAGCTCATACTTAATCTTCATAACGTTTGACTTCTGTGTTTTGTCTCATTTGATTCTGAACCAGGATAAGATTATAATTTCTCAGCTCCTCAAGCTCCAAAACCTTTATGGTCCTTTCTGGCAATAATTGTTCACTATTGTGTTCAATTAGTATAATTCTAAATTTATGTTGAGGAAAAAAATTATATTCATTTAAGATGGAAAATCCTAGCACATACTGGATATTTAATATACAAAAAGATTTAAAAAAAAGAAACTCACTCTCACATTGTATGTATGGGGTCCACTCCAAATTTCTCTGACAAGTCACAGTCATGGGCCCATCTGCCTTGGGTTTATAGCCAGAAAGGCAGAAGTACCTCACTGCAGTCCCAATATCATACACTTCCTCTTCTGTTGGCTTCAGGTAGCCATATTTTCCCCAGACGGCATGGGGGATGTATGGTAAGCCAGCACAGCCATCTGCCCATAAAGGAAGAATAAAGGAAAAGGACACTGTTACTAGGGATGCAACAGTGATCAATGAGCCTGTCCTATCAAAGGGTGTCATGTGCTCATTCAGCCAGGAACCAGCCTGCCATAGCTGATGAATCAGCCACACCAGAAAACACACATGGACATGTACCCAAATGTGCAAGGCACCAGAGAGGTTCTTACTAAAGGCACTAACAAGTGGTTTCTGTGTGTTGTGCCAACTATTCAAAATATGAATTCTTCTTCCTCTTCATTTTACTTAAGAAAGTTTAGTATCTGAATTGAAGCATTGGGCTTGCTAGGTGGATATGACTGGAGAAATGTTGCAGACAAATAAATCTAACTCTCTTGTTTCCTGGCTGATAGGAGAAAATAAACAAGAGTCATTCCCCTTATCCAGATGACACCAGAAACTTTATCATTTAAAGGTTTGGCAAGAACAAACCAAGCACGAAGTGACTTCTGAGCCTAAACCTTGTAACTTGTCCTTTTCACTCTTTGCTGATGCTACTGGTTCACAATATGGAAATGTAATAGAAACATCTGTCAAGTTGGATGTTTATTTTTATCTTCAAGGGTAAGGGTCTTTTTTAAGTTTTATTAAGACACAAGTCACATAACATAAAATTCACCCATTTAAAATACACTATCCAATGGTTTTTACTATATCCACAGAGTTGTGCAACCATCACCCCTATCCAATTTTAGGCTATTTTTGTCAACCCAAAAAGAAACTGTGTACTCATTAGGAGTCACCTCCTAGTCTTGCCTCCTCCCAGGCCCTGGAAACCACTAAAATTCTTTCTCTCTCAATGGATTTGCCTATTCTGGACATTTCAAATAACCTCTGTGAATGGATTTCTCCTCCTTAAAATGAGGATAATAATAGTGCCCACAATTCTGGACAGAATTCATTGAATTAATTCTTGTTATGTACTTAGACTAGCACCAAGTTATCACTGTTATTATTAAGATAATTTTTAACAGGGAACTCTACTTAATGCACTGTGGTGACCTGAATGGAAGGGAAGTCCAAAAGGGAGAGGATATATATACATGTATGGCTAATTCATTTTGCTCTGCAGTAGAAACTAACACAATACTGTAAAGCAACTGTACTCCAATAAAAATTAATTTTAAAAAAAGATAATTTTTAGTGATCCACATGAGTTTATAATTTCAGAGTTTGAGAATCATAGTTAGTCCATACAATACTTTTGTGCAAGTTAGAAAAAGGCATTTTTCCCTCAGGACACTTTACTGTATATCTTTTAAAACAATCACCATAATATAATGATTTTTGCTAGAACAAAGCAATTTTCTATCAACTGCAAGAAAATTATTGAAATAAACATACTAATCCACAATGTCTACAATGCTACATCTCTCTTTAGGGTTGTAGTGTGCACAACTGCATGTGGCAGCCTTTTGTGATCTTATATGGCCTTGCACAGTGTACTGTAATCATTCTTTTTTCCAACAAGAAAAAAATAGAGGGATTGATCTAAATTTAAATTTTTACTGTGATTCAAATGGGCTTAGGCATATAAGTATGTTCCCATCAATATTTCTGGATATCTTTAGATGCCAGACATTGAAACTCTTTCATGGCCCATACTTACTGAGTTCACAAATGGGAGGAGGAGGATGCCAGCTGTTATCAGCTCCACAATGGATTAAGTTGTTGCCCTTGAGACGATAACCTTTATCACAGTCAAATACAATAGACTGTTTATAAGTATAGATGGGTCCAAATCCAGAGATTATTTTTCCATCTTTAACCACTGGCTGAGGACAAATGATTTCTAAAAACTCAAAAGAAAAGACAAATGGGTTATATATGTGTGTGTGTGTGTGTATATATATATATATATATATATATATATATATATATGGGTTTTTTTTCAACTTTTAAAAGCCTAAGTAAAATGAGATCCTATCATGTAGGTTCTATTGTGAGATGATTGTGGATAACTCTAACTTCTTCACTTTCCTAGGAAAAACTAGCCATATATAATCCAGGAAAAAAACATATCTTGAGGTCCTCAAAACCTCTTCCTAGAATGACCTGCTCTCCTGGATGATTTTGATGGTGGGTCAGTTGTCAGTGGTAATGATGTGATAGTCATGATGCAGAGGTAGCCAGGGCATCAGAGAGCTGTACCATCACAAGCAAAGAACAAATTGCCCCTGCCTCCTACCCCACAGCAGTCAGTCATCAAGTCCTGTCAGTCCTGCCACTTTAATTCCTCTAGGATTCCTCAATTTCTCTCCAGGCCCACTGCCATGGCAACAGTTGAAGGAGCTTCACTACTTAGCAAGATATTTGCAACAGGTACCTATAGGTTAAGTTTTGTCCCAATTCAAATTTTTGTCCATTCTGCAGCCAGAGTTATCTTTCTAACATTCAGCACATTTTGGTTAAAGCCTTTCAATGCCTGCCCTTCACCTTCATTCTGAACTCATGAGAATTCTTCAGGCATTTTAAACAGTTTGCAGTATCATGCTTGCTTATCCCCAATTTGACTGTGTCCTGTGCTGAGTCAGAATAGTAAGTAATACTGTGTGGGTGCTTAGTAGCAAAGGAAGATGCCTTAGATTAGCAAACTAGCAATGCCACAATATTTCTTCTTGCTCAATTACTGTTTGCTTTGTCCTGTTGAACTTCCAGTGTTTAATAGGTTTTCCTTGCTCTGTAGGCATACGTGGTTGACATGAAAAGTGCTAACCAGTATTTCCAGTTCTGCTTCCTGCACAGACAAAAGGTGATATTCCTCAGTTCCCTTAGGATGAGTAGCATCTACACATTATTAGTTTTGGACAAAAGGCTGAAATGCAGAATGATATGTGGTCATTTCCAGGAAAAAAGCTCTTAAAGCCAGGGGACAATTTGATTTTCTCTCTTCCTCTACTAAAGAGATTGTGAAAGCACATTTTGATATCATAAGATTGAAGCAATCTGGATTGCTGAGATGGTTGCTAAACTAACACCTAAACTATAGCTGCCCTAGAGAGTTTCCTGGACATGCAGCAAACTCAATATGAATGAGAATCAACTTTTACTTTGCTGCTGGGACACGCTTACCCCAAGCCCATACCCATTCCAGCTCCAGCCATCCCCCCAGGATGGTTCTTGGGCAGAGCACCCTGGGACCCCCTCCCACATGCACCCATTCCAGCCCCAACTGTAGCACAAAGGCAGACCCAATGCAGTGAGTGCCAGGGTCCCCCAGCCCATGCTCATTCTGTTTTGCCTAATTCATAGACACAAACAAGGAAGGTCAAACAAAATGAAGAGACAGAGGAATATGTTCCCAGTGAAGGAATAAAATAAAACCCTATTTTTAAAAACCCTAGTGAAACAGAGATAAGTAATTTACCCAATAAAGAGTAAAAAATAATGATTATAAAGATGCTCACTGAACTCAGGAGAAGAGTGAAGGAACACAGAGAGAACTTTAACACAGAGTTAAAAAATATTAAAAAGAACCAATTAGAGCTGAAGAGTACAATGAATAAAATAAAATACACTAGAAGGAATCAATAGCAGGTTAGGTGGTACAGAAGGATGGATAAGTGATCTGAAAGACAGAATAGTAGAAATCACCCAATCAGAACAACAAAAAGAAAAAAATAATTAATGAGGCTAGTTTAAGATGCATCTAGCGTAACATCAAGGAAACTAACATTTTCATTAATGGAGAATAGAGAAGATAAAGGGAGAGAAAATTTGTTTGAAGAAATAGTGGCTAAAAATTTCTCTAACCTGGGGAAGGAAACAGATATCCAGGTCCAGGAAGTACATAGAGCCCCAAGCAAGATAAACCAAAAGAGATCCACACCAAGACATTATCATAATTAAAGTGGCAAAAGTTAAAGATAGAGAATTTTAAAGACAGCAAGAGAAAAACAACGTGTCATGTACAAGAGAACCCCTCATAAGTTTACCAGATAATTTTTTAGCAGAAATTCTGCAGGCCAGAAGGGAGTGGCAAGATGTATTTAAGGTGCTGAAAGGAAAAAAACTTACAACCAAGAATACTTTACCCAGCAAGGGAATCGTTCACAATTGAAGGAGAGATAAAGAGTTTTACAGACAAGTAAAAACAAGAGGAGTTCATCACCACTAAACCAGCCTTACAAGAAATGTTAAAGGGTCTTTTGTAAGTAGAAAAGAAAAGGTCGTAACTAGAAATAAGAAAATATATGAAAGAAAAAAATCTCACTGGTAAAGACAAATATATAGTAAAGGCAGTGGATCTGCCACTTAAAATAGTAGTATAAAAGGTAAAAGACAAACGTAGCAAAATCAACTATAACTATAATAAGTAGTTTAAGGGATAAACAAAATAAAAAGTTGTAAACTCTAATGTGAAAAATGTAGAATGGGGGGGCAGTAACAATGTAGTGCTCTTAGAATTCATTTGAACTTAAGTGACTGTCAATTTAAAATAAACAGATATATATCAGTTTATTTTATATATATATATATATATATATATAGACATCATGGTAACAACAAACCAGAAACCTACAATAGTTATGCAAAAATTAAAGAGAAAGGAACCCAAACACGTAACACTAGAGAAAATCATCAAACCACAAGGGAAAAGACTAAGACAAGAAGAAAGGAACAAAAAAGAACTACCAAAAAACCCAAAACAAAACAGAAAACAATTAACAAAATAGCAGCAAGTACATTCATATCAATAATCACTTTAAATGTAAATGGACTAAATGGACCAATTAAAAGACATAGGTGGCTGAATGGATAAAAAAATTTTAAAAGGCCCTTTTATATACTGCCTAAAATAGTTTCACTCTAGAGCTAAACATACACAGACTGAAGGTGAAGGGATGGAAAAAGATACTCCATGCAAATGAAAACAAGAGGAAAGCTGGGATAGCAATACTCATATCAGAACAAAGAGACTTTAAAACAAATAATATAACAAAAGACAAAGAAGGACATTACTTAATAATAAAGGGTCAATCTAAGAAGAGGATAAAACATTTAGAGATATCAATGCACCCAACATAGAAACACCTAAATACAATATATTAAACAAATGTTCACAAGCACAAAGGGAGAAATTGACAGTAACACAATAACAGTGGGGGATTTTAATCTCCCACTTGCATCAATGGATAGACCATCAAGACAGAACATTAATAAGGAAATATTGACCTTAAATGATATATTAGATCAGATAGTTTTAATAGATATATACAAAACATTCTATCTAAAAACTGCAGAATACACATTCTCAAGTGCATATAGAACATTCTCCAGAATAGATCACATATTTGGCCACAATGCAAGTTTCCATAAATTTAAGAAGATTGAGTTCTCTTTTCCAAGCACAATGATATGAAATTAGCAGTCAATTATAAGAAGAAAAATGGAAAAATATAAACATGTGGAGGCTAAACAACCTGATACTAAACAACCAATCAGTCAATGAAGAAAGCAAAAAGAAAATCAAAAAATACATTGAGAGAAATAAAAATAGAAACACAACTTTCCAAAATCTATGGGTTGCAGCAAAAGCAGTTATAAGAGGGAAGTTCATAGCAATATAGGTCTACATCAAGAAACAAGAATAGGGGCTTCCCTGGTGGCTCAGTGGTTGAGAGTACGCCTGCCAATGCAGGGGACACGGGTTTGTGCCCCAGTCCGGGAAGATCCCACATGCCGCAGAGCGGCTAAGCCCATGAGCCATGGCCGCTGAGCCTGCGCGTCTGGAGTTTGTGCTCCGCAACGGGAGAGGCCACAACAGTGAGAGGCGCGCGTACCGCAAAAAAAAAAAAAAAAAAAAAAGAAAGAAAGAAACAAGAATAATCTGAAATAAATGATCAAACTTTACACCTAAAAGACCCAAAAGAATTAGAAGAAAAAACAAACCCTAAAATTAGTAGGAGAAATGAAATAATAAAAATCACAGTGAAAGTAAATAAAATAATGACTAAAAAAATAGGAAAAAGCAATGAAACTGAGTGCTGGTTCTTTGAAATGCTAAACAAAATTGATAAATCTTTACCCAGTTTCCTCAGAAAAAGAAGAGAGATGGCTCAAACAAACTCAGAAGTAAAAGAGAAGTTACAACTGATATCACAGGCCATATATGACAAACCCATAGCTAATATCAAAATCAATCATTAAAAGATGAAAGCTTTTTCTCAAAGATCAAGAATAAGACAAGGATGCCCCCTCTCACTACTTTTATTAACCATAGTATTGGAAGTCCCAGCCACAGCAGTCAGACAAGAAAAAGAAATAAAAGGAATCCAAATTGGAAGGGAAGAAGTAAAACTGTCACTATTTGCCAGTGCCATGATACTATACATAGAAAACCTAAAGACTCCACAAAAAAAAACTGTCAGAATTAAGAGATGCATTCATTAAAGTTGCAGGATACAAATTTAATATACAGAAATTTGTTTAATTTCTATACACTAATAGCAGACTATCAGAAAGAGAAATTAAGAAAACAATCCCATTTACAACTGCATCAAAATGAATAAAATATCTAGGACTAAATTTAACCAAGGAAGTGAAAGCCTGTACTCTGAAAACTACAAGACATTGATAAAATATATTGAAGACAACACCAGAAAATGGAAACATATAATGTGTTCATAGATTGGAAGAATTAATATTGTTAAAATGTCCATACTACCCAAAGCAATCTACAGATTTAATGCAATCCCTATCAAACTACCCATGGCATTTATCACAGAACTAGAAGAAATAATCCTAAAATTTGTATGGAACTACAAAAGACCTCAAATAGCCAAAGCAATCTCGATAAAGAAGAACAAAGCAAGAGTTATCATGCTCACTGATTTGAAACTATACTGTAAAATTTTAGTATCAAAACAGTATGGTACTGGAACAAAAACAGACACACAGATCAATGGAACAAAACAGAGAGCCCAGAAATAAACCCTTATATGGTCAATTATTCTAGGATAAAGGAGGCAAGAGCATACAGTGGGGAAAAGACAGACTCTTCAGTATATAGTGTTGGGAAAACTGGACAGCTACATGCAAAAGAATGAAACTAGACCACTTTTTTACACCATATACAAAAATAACTTCAAAATGGATTAAATACTTAAATGTAATACCTGAAACTATAAAACTCCTAGAAGAAAACATAGTCAGTGACCTCTTTAACATCAGAGTTATCAGTATTTTTTTAGTTGGATCTGTCTCCTCAGGCATGGGCAACAAAAGCAAAAAAAAAAAAAAAAAAAAAAAGGGACTGCATCAAACCAAAAAGCTTTCACACAGCAAATGAAACCAACAGCAAAACAAAAACGCAACCTACTGAATGGGAGAAGATATTTGAAAATGATATATCTAATAAGGGGTTAATGTCTAAAATCCATAAAGAACTCATACAAATCAATACAAAAAATCTGATTAAAAAATGGACAGAGGACATGAATAGACATTTTTTTCAAAGAAGACATACAGATAGCCAACAGGCACATTAAAAGATGTTCAACATCACTAATCACCAGGGAAATGCAAATCAAAACCACAATGAGATACCACCTCACATGTGTCACAATGGCTATTATCAAAAAGACAAGAAATAAAAACTGTTGGCAAGGATGTGGATATAGAAAGAACACTTGTGCACCATTGATGGGAACGTAAATTGGTATAGTCACTATAGAAAACAGTATGGAGTGTCCTCAAAAAATTAAAAATAGGACTACCATACAATCCAGGAATTCCATTCTTTACGATTTATCTGGAGAAAACAAAAACACTAGTTTGAAAAGATATGTGTGACCCCAATGTTCATTGAAGCATTATTTACAATAGCCAAGATATGGAAGCAACCATAGTGTCCATCAGTAGATGTATGGATGAAGAAGATGTGCCATATATATATATATATATATATATATATATATATATACCATAAAAAAAGAATAAAATCTTGCCATTTGCAATAACATGGATGGACTTAGAGGGTATTAGGCTAAATGAAATTTCAGGCAGAGAAAGACAAATACATGATTTCAATTATGTGTGGAATCTAAAACAAAACAAACAGTAAACAGAAACAGACTAATAGATACAGAGAACAAATCGGTGGTCACCACAAGGAAGGGAAGTGGCAGGGAGGAAGGGGGTGCAGAGCAAAATAGATGAAGGGAATTAAGGGGTACAAACTTTCAGCTATAAAATAAATACATCTCAAAATGTAACATACAGCATAAAGAATATAGTCAATAATATTGTAATAGTGTAAGGTGACAGATGGTAACCAGATTTGTGGTGATCATTTTGTACTATATAAAAATATCAAATCACCATGTAGTATACCTGAAACTAATATAATATTGTGAGTCAATTATATTGATACTTTAATTTAAAAAAACTTTTACTTCACAAAGCCAATGAGATATCAGTGTTATTTATTACCACATACTGGTACCTCATGAATAAACATCAGTTTACCAAAAAAATGACTGCATCATTGCAATAATTAGTTTGACTTTGAATCATTTCACTTCCCCCAATATATTTATCTTCCTTTTTCTTTTAAACAAAAAATTCAAACCAAAATTCACCATTATGACTTACTTTTACAAGTAGGAGGGCTTGGATTCCAGACACCTATTGTCTTATTTTCCAGTCTGCAAGAAATGGAGGCTGTGCCTAACATTGAGAAGTCAGGGTCACAGCTGTAGGTGACAGAAGAGCCATAAGTGTAGAAGTCTTCATCTCCACCATTGTGCTTCCCATTGCTGATGGCTGGAGGAGGCTCACACTTGGCAACTGAGATGAGTGAGTGAAGAGGAAGAAATAATTAAGGAAAGCATCCTTACAAATCTAACATTCATGATGCAAATTCTAATGAAGGGTATAAGAAGCAGCAAAGATGCACAGGAGCTTTATTACATAACATGGTTTAGGTTTAGAGGCAAGTCAAAAAAAGTCTTTACTTACTTTCGCAAATGGGGAGAGGATCACTCCAGCCAACTCCTTTATCTTGGATCTCACAAAAACTAGTGGCTGAGCCAATTAAGATATACCTGAGTAAGATAGGATCAAAGATTTTAATGGAATTCTTCCTACTATAAATTAAGTTGAATAAAGGAGTCTGAACAAATGGATTTTTTACTCAATATTAAAAATGAAGAAATAATGTTTTTTCAGGTAACATTTCCTATTGAGAACTCCATTTTGTAAAATTTTACCACTGCAATGAGATGTGTGTGCTCACTTGTTCTTTTATTCTGTAATCTATTATTGGACGCTGACTAGATATCAGGCATGGAGTTCATTCAGAGCTCAAGCAGGACAATGTAGAGTAAAAGACTCATTTGAGTGTGTTCTGCAATTTTCTTTGGATGAGTGTACCAGCCAGATTACTGGCCCCAAACTCTCTTGCCCTCTGCTTTGCCACCTCCTGACGTCCAGATGCTTGCCCTCTCTCATACGCCATTAACTCCCGCTTCATGACTCCCCATTTCTATGGCTCTTGACAAGTCCTAAGCTTTCTTCAGTTTGTTTTACTACCCCATATGAATTATGGTAACAGAAAAAAAAAAGCATCAGTAGTACAATTTCAAATTGTACTATTATCAAGGAATAAACCTATGATGTGACAGAACACTAATATAAATGTTACCTTCAGCAATCTAAGAGGTCCTGAAATTTATTTACCAATAACTTTTTAATGATAATTTAATAGTCATTTTAATAAGGTAAGCTACAATAAGAATTAAGCATTTCTTTATCTTGAAATTTCTTAAAAATGTAATTTTTCTAACCTAGCCAGGAAACCAAGTGAAAAGTGTTGTTTTTGGTTATTCCAATAGGAACACTTTGGTGTTCCAACAGGATGTTAGTTCTGAATCTTCTCACTTTCCCTCTTGGGAGCCATACACAGTAAGGGAAACAGGATAAACATGAGAAAATCAAACAAAATGAAACAGTAATATCAAAAAATGGAGAAAAAATGTTAGATATAGATGACAAGTATAGGAGAATCAACATATACTTAATTAGACAACCTGAAGAAGGAACACAAAACAGAACAAAATAGCTATCTTTAGATATATTACTGGTAAACATTACAGAAATAAAATAATATTTTAATCTACATTTTAAAATTGTACATCATATAGCAAAGAAAAATTGAACCAAATTGTCCATATCAAAACAACTAAGAGTAGGATTACTAGATTTCAAAGATAAAGAATATCTTTGGACAGCCAAGCAAAGACTAAGTCACATATAAGAGTAAAAATCCCAGAGTTCTCTAAAGCAACATCCTCCAGAAAAACAGACACAACAATATCTATAAGATATTCAAGAAAAGAAAGTATGAGCCAAGGACTATACAGCCACATTATCTTTTAAGTAGCAAAGCCTCAGACAGTATTTAAAACTGCAATAATTCAACAGTAATTTTCACTCAAAGACTTTTCCTTGGAATCACCAGAGGACAAACTATAGCCAACCAAGAGATTACAGGAGAAGCTAGCAAAAACAAAAACAAAAAACAACTGATAGTGAGTACTGAGCATGCAGATCTAAGACAAAAAGGTGTGGTTAAGAGTGACTGAATGAAATATAAATGTTATATGCTCTGACAAGCTGAGATGATATAACTAACAAAAATAGGAGATCCACCAGAGGACAGACAGCAGAAGCAAGAAGAACTACAATCCTGCAGCCTGTGGAACAAAAACCACATTCACAGAAAGATAGACAAGATGAAAAGGCAGAGGGCTATGTACCAGATGAAGGAACAAGATAAAACCCCAGAAAAACAACTAAATGAAGTGGAGATTGGCAACCTTCCAGAAAAAGAATTCAGAATAATGATAGTGAAGATGATCCAGGACCTCGGAAAAACAATGGAGGCAAAGATTAAGAAGATGCAAGAAGTGTTTAACAAAGACCTAGAAGGATTAAAGAACAAACAAACAGAGATGAACAATACAATAACTGAAATGAAAACTACACTAGAAGGAATCAATAGCAGAATAACTGAGGCAGAAGAATGGATATGTGACCTGGAAGACAGAATGGTGGAATTCACTGCTGCGGAACAGAATAAAGAAAAAAGAATGAAAAGAAATGAAGATAGCCTAAGAGACCTCTGGGACAACATTAAATGCAACAACATTCGCATTATAGGGGTCCCAGAAGGAGAAGAGAGAGAAAAAGGACCTGAGAAAATATTTGAAGAGATTATAGTCGAAAAGTTCCTTAACATGGGAAAGGAAATAGCCACCCAAGTCCAGGAAGCACAGAGAGTCCCATACAGGATAAACCCAAGGATAAACATGCTGAGACACATAGTAATCAAATTGGCAAAAATTAAAGACAAAGAAAAATTATTGAAAGCAGCAAGGGAAAAATGACAAATAACATACAAGGGAACTTCCATAAGGTTAACAGCTGATTTCTCAAAAGAAACTCTACAAGCCAGAAGGGAGTGGCATGATATACTTAAAGTGATGAAAAGGAAGAACTTACAACCAAGATTACTCTACCAGGCAAGGATCTCATTCAGAGTCGATGGAGAAATCAAAAGCTTTACAGACAAGCAAAAGCTAAGAGAATTCAGCACCACCAAACCATCTCTACAACAAATGCTAAAGGAACTTCTCTAAGTGGGAAACACAGAGACGAAAAGGACCTACAAAGGGTTAGTTTGATCTGTTTAGGATTACACAGTTTGTGTTAGAAACAGAAGTGTAGTTTACTGATTTAAATTTAAATGCTTCTTCCATTCAGTCCTTCTGTATTGCCAAAGCTGGCACATTCTTCACTATGTCAATATAGCTTATCTTTACTCATTTAAAAACCAGCACATATATCTATATGAGATATAGATATATAGATACGTGGATATAGATATCACTCCTTGTCCAAATATATATTAAAAACCTTTTCATCTTAAAAGAATGAAACACCTACAAAATTGTGGTTTCATTCCAGATGCATGAAATGCAGGATATTAAAATTCTTTTAATGTAGGATACTTTTTAACCACACTCATTTTTTCTCTTCTTTCTCTATAATTGTTTATTTCCCTTACTATGTATATTTAAGCATTGCTTCTGAATAATCCTAAGAGATTATAGGAAACTAAGATAGGATGTAACTTTCAATTTTATCCATTTGAGTCCTTCCAATCCCAAAGGTCATTTTAAGCCTATTTACTATTTAATATAAAATTACTTGGCTTTCTCAATGCAAAGTGATTGTTGGGTTTAATTTTAATATATAAGCAATTTAGGCCATTTCATCTTGGTAGTATATCTTGAGAACAAAAAGTCATGATGTATTCATGGAGTAAGAGTCTAGAGTTACAGCCTTGTTGTTGCAGTCTGCAATCACTATGTTTAGAATAACCTCTGTGTGCAAAAAAAAAAAAAAAAAAAATCTTTAAGTCACAGGTCCTGAGTTGGGGGGCGTATAGTGGTGGTAGGATGAAATGGAAATAGTCCATATGGTTTCTGCTCTCATAGAACTTTCTAAGTGATTTCACAGTTGGTCTAGTGCTCTTTAGTATCTTTCCTTAATAAGTAAGTGCCTATAAATAAAATGGATAATTGTAAAAAAAAAAAAGGGGATATGAGGGAGAGAGTGGAAAAAAAACCACACTCATTGATTGCTTCATCTGTAAGTGCTGGAAGTAAAATCAACCTATAGACATATATAAGTACTTAACATTAATGTTGAATACAAAGTAAACACTAAGATAATACAAATGACATAAATTTACTGGTAGAAAAGACAGAGGGGCGGGGAGGGAAGGAGAGAGTACAAGATAAGTTTACTGTTACTTATAACAAGGAACAAGTTTAAAAATAAAGATAGAAATAAAGAAGGTATTTAAAGGTATATATAATTATATAAAGGTATATAATAATTATATACAGGTAACCACTAGAATCAAATTTTGAACTCTCCTAAATATATATATATATATAAAACTGCACATATATACATATAGTATAAAATATGAAATAATATGAGAAAATTAAACCTATAGGTATCACTAATATCAATAAATGTAATTGGACTTGTCTCCTTTTGAAAGAAAAAGACCTTTTAGTTGCAACAAAATTCGACTCTATGTTGTATACAGGAGACAAATCTAAAAGTACCTCAGATAGGTTAAAAACAAAAGGAGGGGCAAAGTTATATAAAGCAAATGCAAACAAAAAGAAAATAAGGGATACTGGTTTTAATATCCTATAAACTGGACATCAGAATCAACATCCTTAAATTACACAAAATGGGCATATTATGGTGTTAAAGATTTTGATTTGCAGTGAAGAGCTATAAATATTTATGTACCAAAATATGTAGTAGCAATTTTAACAAAAAAAATACATGGGACATAAGAAAAGTATGCTATTATTTATCAAGAATTTTTGTGTTATTAAATAATTATGAAATTAGTTTACTTTAATTCTTATCTTTAAGCTTGAGATATATAAAGGAAAGCATAATTAAAGATTCAAAAGAGCTAATAAATAAAGTATACCTGGTATGTATATATCAAAGTCTGTATACTAATAGTAAACAATGTAACTTCATTTCAAGTACCTATGGAATATCAATTAAAATTGATTATATATTATGAAGTACATAATATTCTAAAACATAGAAACCTTAACAAATTCTAAAAAGTAGAAATAATACAAGTAATATTCTCTGTTAGTCCGGAAGTCTTAGTAACCAATGGAGGAATGCTTCTACCACAGCAAAAGTTCCATTAAACTAAGGTTGCTCAATTTAGCAAATAACCAGGATGCCTAGTTAAACATGAATTTCAGGTAAACAATAAACATTTTTTAGTATAAGCATGCCCCAAGTATTGCATGGGACATACTTGCACTAGAATTAAACCAGGAATCCTGTATTTTATCTGGCAAATTACCTGGCAAATTAAACTTGAAGTTGGGTCTCATCAAGTCTGGGTCCTCAAGCAAATGAATAAACAGACAAAGAAGGGTGTTACTTTCCTGACTGAGGTGATTAATCCTGATTAGCCATGGGAAATTGGGTTGCTTAAAAGCAACAATGGTGATGATGTATACGTCTGGAAAGCAGGGAGGTTTCCTGAGCACATTTTTGTATTATTTTCATGCCCTCTAATTAAAGTCAATGAAAACTATAACAACCCAATACAGGCAGGACTGCTAATGGCCCAGACCCTTCAAGAATAAAAGTTCAGGTGATCCCATTACGCAAGGAACCACGATCAAATGAAGTGGTTGCTGAGGGTAAAGTGGATATGGAATGAGTAATAGAAGCAGGTAGTTATAAATACTAACTACAACCACATGACCAGTTGCAGAAATAAGGACCATAATAGTTATAAACATTTCTTTCTTATTTTCATATGAATAGATTTGGTCTAAATTAAATTTTTTTCTCTTTATTTTTTTCACCCCTCTACCATCTAAACAAGATGTGTTAATAGTAGTTTAGCTTATATCTCAGTATTTAAATTACAAGATATCAAAGGGGAGGTATGACTTTGCTTAAAGAGGATTGTCTTTGGGGGAGAGAGTTAGCATGTTTTCAGTTTTATGAGGTATAGTTGCATTATGTAAGTTGGAAGCATAATTTTGCTATTGCTTTTATCTGGAAGTTAAGCTAAGTATGGTTAAAACAAGTGCATATAAATACCAAATTTGACAAGGGATGGACCCTGGTAGATTCAAATTATGTCAACTTAACTAAGCAGAAATTACATTTTCCAGAATTTTCTTCCATGCATAGCACCAAGTTAGTGTTGTCCATAAGAGACTATGGAAATGAATTAATAGCCAAGTTCTGTATATGCTTGAAAGGTCAGAGCAGAGCACAAGACGTGACTGCAGTTCACACATATTGTTGCTTCTCTGTGTTATCACCTTATTGGCATTGGGCACAGCCAGGACTACAGCAAACCCAGCTCCTGGAGGATGTCCTCCTTCATGTACTCCAACTTCTGATCCAAGTACATTAGCACTGTGGGGAAGGGCAACAACTTCTACAAGACATTCCAATCTTTGAAGCTGAAGGCTAAGAGGCAGTGAAAGAACAATGTGAACCCCAGTCTATACTCATGGGTATACTCTAATCCATACTGTGACTTCCAGTCTATACTCCACTCAACCATGAGGGTCCCATTTTGGTTTTGCATCTCTCACTTCACATCCACCTTCCCTTTTTGACTACCTGCCCTGCTGACCTCAGGCCACGTTAGCAAACGTAGAAGAAACAGTCTCCTGTACACTGCTTCACCAGCTGCCAGTACTCTATCAAGTCAGATTCCTGTAGTAAATCCCTTATTTTATATTTATGTATATATAACCCTAACCCTAACCCTAACCCTAACCCTAACTGGACGTTTTTTTAATATATGTATATATATGAAACATAGATATAATATTATTTATATTTATATTTCTCTGAATGAGTCCTGACTAATATAACTAACTGATATAAATAGACAAGAAAAAGAAATTAAAATAAAAGAAACATAAAAAATGGAAAGTAAGAGGTAAAATAATCACTATTTACAGAGGATATGATTGGAAACTGGGTAATCCCAAGAGAATTCAACTGCAAGACTATTATGAATAATAAAAGAATTGAGAAAGTTAGCTTAGATATCAAGTTAACATGCAGAAATCAATAGTATATATATATATATATAGTATATAGTATATATGTATATATATGTATATATATATATATATATATATATATATATATATAATGTTAGAATATTTAATGGAAGAAAAGACCCAATTTAAAATAGCAAAAATAAAATGCCTAGGTTTAAACACTTCAAGAAATGCAAAATCTATATTAAGATAATGTTGAAACATTCTTGAAGAAACAAGAGAAAAACACTAAAATGAATGGGGCAGAACATGCCACCCCAAAATAGGCCACTTTGGCATCAGGATTATTTTCAGCTAAAGACACCTGAAAATCAGCAGATGCAAGAAGAGGTTTCTGACCTCCCCTTTTCTTCCTGAAAGCAGATCAAACTCCCATGTGAAAGATGCCTTTTCTATACCAGGAGGAAAGAACATTTTTATCACCAGAGGTGGAGTATTGATTTCACAGAGAAATCTGTACTGAAGGCCTTGTTAAAAATAATGCTTATCTCCCTTTAGCCTCCCTATATATTTTGGTACTTTTCCACAATTACTATTCTTTCATCAATCTAATATATAAGCACTTAGGCCTAACCACTTTGAGGTTCTTCATTTTCCTGTGAAGGCTTCCATGTACATATATAAGTAAGATTGATATACTTTTCTCCTATTAATCTATGTCAATGTAATTCTCAAGCCTAGCCAGAGACCCTAAGAGGCTAAAGGGAAAGGTTTCCCTTCCCCACAGTAACATATTCTTGTCTAGGGAGACTCAACATTAAAAAAAAAAATCTATTCTCCTAAAATTAAGTTAAAAGCTAATCCAACACTGATTTTTTTTCTTTTTTTAATTTAATTTAATTTATTTTTTATACAGCAGGTTCTTATTAGTTATCAATTTTATACATATTAATGTATATATGTCAATCCTAATCTCCCAATTCCTCACACTATGACCACCCCCCACCAGTTTCCCCCCTTGGTATCCATACGTTTGTTCTCTACATCTGTGTCTCTATTTCTGCCCTGCAAACCAGTTCATCTATACCATTTTTCTAGGTTCCACATATATGCATTAATATGCGATATTAGTTTTTCTCTTTCTGACTTATTTCACTCTGTATGACAGTCTCTAGGTCCATCCACGCCTCTACAAATGACCCACTTTTGTTCCTTTTTTTGGCTGAGTAATATTCCATTGTGTATATGTACCACATCTTCTTTATCCATTCATCTGTTGATGGGCATTTAGGTTGCTTGCATGACCTGGCTATTGTAAATAGTGCTGCAATGAACACTGGGGTGCATATGTCTTTTTGAATTATGGTATTCTCTGGGTATATGCCCAGTAGTGGAATTGCTGGATCATATGGTAATTCTATTTTTAGTTTTTTATGGAAGCTCCATAACGTTCTCCATAGTGGCTGTATCAATTTACATTCCCACCAACAGTGAAAGAGGGTTCCCTTTTCTCCACACCATCTCCAGCATTTCTTGTTGGCAGATTTTCTCATGATGCCCATTCTAACTGGTGTGAGGTGATACTTCATTGTAGTTTTGATTTGTATTTCTCTAATAATTAATTAGTGATGCTGAGCAGCTTTTCATGTGCTTCTTGGCCATCTGTAGGTCTTATTTGGAGAAATGACCATTTACGTCTTCTACCACTTTTTTTTATTGGGTTGTTTGTTATTTTAATATTGAGCTGCATGAGCTGTTTATATACTTTGGAGATTAATCCTTTGTCTGTTGATTTGTTTGTAAATATTTTCTCTCATTCTGAGGGTTGTCTTTTTGTCTTGTTTATGGTTTCCTTTGCTGTGCAAAAGCTTTGAAGTTTCATTAAGTCCCATTTGTTTATTTTTGTTTTTATTTCCATTACTCTAGGAGGTGGATCAAAAAAGATCTTGCTGTGATTTATGTCAAAGAGTGTTCTTCCTATGTTTTCCTATAAGAGTTTTATAGTGTCTGGTCCCACATTTAGGTCTCAAATCCATTTTGAGTTTATTTTTGTGTATGGTGTTAGGGAGTGTTCTAATTTCATTCTTTTACATGTAGCTGTCCAGTTTTCCCAGCACCACTTACTGAAGAGACTGTCTTTTCTCCATTGTATATCTTTGCCTCCTTTGTCATAGATTAGTTGACCATGGGTGCATGGGTTTACCTCTGGGCTTTCTATCCTGTTCCTTTGATCTATATTTCTGCTTTTGTGCCAGTACCATATTGTCTTGATTACTCTAGCTTTGTAGTATAGTCTGAAGTCAGGGAGTCTTATTCCTCCACCTCCATTTTTTTCCCTCAAGATTGCTTTGGCTGCTCGGGGTCTTTTGTGTCTCCATCCAAATTTTAAGATTTTTTGTTCTAATTCTGTAAAAAATGCCATTGGTAATTTGATAGGGATTGCATTGAATCTCTAGATTGCTTTGGGTAGTACAGTCATTTTCACAATATTTATTCTTCCAATCCAAGAACATGGTATATCTCTCCATCTGTTGGTATCATCTTTAATTTCTTTCATCAGTGTCTTACAGTTTTCTGCATACAGGTCTTTTGTCTCCCTAGGTAGGTTTATTCCTAGGTATTTTATTCTTTTTGTTGCAATGGTAAATGGGATTTTTTCCTTAATTTCTCTTTCTGATTTTTCATCACTAGTGTATAGGAATACAAGAGATTACTGTGCATTAATTTTGTATCTTGCAACCTTACCAAATTCATTGATTAGCTCTAGAAGTTTTCTGGTGGCATCTTTAGGATTCTCTATGTATAGTACCATATAATCTGCAAACAGTGGCAGTTTTACTTCTTCTTTTCTAATTTGTATTTCTTTTTCTTCTGTGATTGCCGTGGCTAGGACTTCCAAATCTATGTTGAATAATAGTGGCGAGAGTGGACATCCTTGTCTTATTTCTGATCTTTGAGGAAATGCTTTCAGTTTTTCACCATTGAGAATGATATTTGCTGTGGGTTTATCATATATGGCCTTTATTATGTTGAGGTAGATTCCCTCTATGCCCACTTTCTGGAGAGTTTTTATCATAAATGGGTGTTAAATTTTGTCAAAAGCTTTTTCTGCATCTATTGAGATGATCATATGGTTTTTGTTCTTCAGTTTGTTAATATGGTGTATCACATTGATTGATTTTCATATATTGAAGAATCCTTGTATTCCTGGGATAAATCCCACTTGATCATGGTGTATGATCCTTTTAATGTGCTGTTGGATTCTGTTTGCTAGTATCTTGTTGAGGATTTTTGCATCTATATTCATCAGTGACATTGGTTTGTAATTTTCTTTTTTGTAGTATCTTTGTCTGGTTTTGGTATCAGGGTGATGGTGGCCTCATAGAATGAGTTTGGGAGTGTTCCTTCCTCTGCAGTTTTTTGGAAGAGTTTGAGAAGGATGTGTGTTAGCTCTTTTCTAAATGTTTGATAAATTCACCTGTGAAACCATCTGGTCCTGTACTTTTTTGTTTCTTGGAAGATTTTTAATCATAGTTTCAATTTCAGTGCTTGTGATTGGTCTGTTCATATTTTCTATTTCTTCCTGTTTCAGCCTTGGAAGGTTATACCTTTCTAAGAATTTGTCCATTTCTTCCAGGTCGTCCATTTTATTGGCATAGATTTGCTTGTAGTAGCCTCTTAGGATGCTTTGTATTTCTGTGGTGTCTGTTGTAACTTCTCCTTTTTCATTTCTAATTTTATTGATTTGAGTCCTCTCCCTGTTTTTCTTGATGAGCCTGGCCAATGGTTTATCAATTCTGTTTATCTTCACAAAGAACCAGCTTTTAGTTTTATTGATCCTTGCTATTTTTTTCTTTGTTCTATTTCATTTTTTCTGCTCTGATCTTTATGATTTCTTTTCTTCTGCTAATTTTGGGTTTTGTTTGTTCTTCTTTCTCTAGTTCCTTCAGGTGTAACATTAGATTGTTTATTTGAGATTTTTCTTGTTTCTTGATGTAGGCTTGTATTGCTATAAACTTCCCTCTTAGAGCTGCTTTTGCTGCATTCCACAGGTTTTGGATCATCATTTTTTCATTGTAATTTTTCTCTAGGTATTTTTTGATTTCCTCTTTAATTTCTTCAGTGATCTCTTGTTTATTTAGCAATGTATTGTTTAGCCTCCATGTCCAACACTGATTTTTAAATATGCCTAACTTTAAAGTTCACATAGAAAAATAAACAAACACATATTGTCAGGAAAATCCTAGAAAAGAAAGGTAGTAAGATAGGACTACCCATATTATTATTAAAGCATATTATAAAACATCAGTAAGTAGATGACTGTGAAATGTGTATATTAATATATAGGCAAAACAATGGCATTGAATAGAAAGTCCAGAAATAAACACAGATATATATAAGAATTTCATATAGTATCAAAAAACACTCTCATATCATTAAATTGAAGATGGACTTTTTATTTTTATTTATTTTTTAACTGTGCTTTGTTTTTAATTATTTTTTTAACCTTTTATTTATTTATTTATTTTTTAATTAGTTTCTGCTTTATAACAAAGTGAATCAGTCATACGAAGATGGACTTTTTAATAAATAATGTATGGATAACAGGAAAGCCATATGGAAAAATACAGACTGGGACATGTACCTCATACTGTATACTCTATAATGACTCCAAATGGATCAAAGCTTTAAATATTAAAAAATATGTAAACATAGAATGTAGTAGAAGAAATCTAGGCAAATAGTTCAAAACCTTGTATTTGGGAAGGCCTTTTAAATTATGACCTAAAATTCAGAAGCCTTTTAAAAAGGAAGACTGATAAATTTGACAATATAAAAAATTTCTCCTCAAGAAAAAACATACTAAAGCCAAGTCAAAAGAAAAATAATATACTTGGGGGAAAAGTTGCAGTTCATATCAGAAACAAGGTCTAAACTCTAATACACATAGATTCATGTGAATAGGTGTATGTATATATCTTAGAAATTAAGAATAAAATGGTCAACAGGTTAATAGAAAAAATAGGCAAAGTACATGCCAAGTAATTCACAAATATTTATTCACAATAAGTGCAAACATCTCTCGAAAATATTAAAATATGCTCAATTTTACTCAGAATAAGTGAAGTATACATTTAAACCATAGTAAGATTTCATTGTTACCTCTAAAATAGGAAAATTTTCAAAATTTTTACAAGGTTTGAAAGTTTGACAGCACACTTAGTTGCAAAGGTTATGGAGAGACAGACATTCGTATACTCTGCAAAACCATGTAACTCCTACAGAGAGCAATTTGCAAATAACTTTCAAATTTTCAAATATATGTATTCTTTGACCCAGGAATCCCACCTTGGGAATTTACCATACAGATATAACTTATATGTACAAGGTTATGTATTAGAGCATAGTTTAGAACAGCAAAAGATTGGAAATATTCATGGATCCATCAAAGAGATTACTAATCCATGATACATCACACAATAAAATGCTATGCAGTTGTAAAAGGGAATTAATGAGAGACCTCTCTATGCACAAACATAGAGATATCTCCTGTTTATATTGGTAAGTAAAAAATAAAGCAAGATTCAAAACTACTTTTGTTATTGGAAAGGTGCAAAATAAAAATATATACTAATTTCTTAGCTTGTATATGTAAAAGTAAACACTGAAAAGGTACATAAGAAGCCAGTAAAGGTGGGTCCCTGTTTAAGGATGGAAAGGAATGGTGCAATGACAATGGAATGGAAGTGAGAATTCTCAGTGTATATCTTTTTAAAAAATATATGAATGCATTAGCTATTTTTAAAAATTAATTTAAAAGAAAAGTATTGTCTCTAGCTTGCCTCTCACTCACCCTTCTGAACAGCTGAATTCTATTTGTGATCCAAAAGAGTAATCTGTCTTAGCTGTCACTTGCCCGTTAAGTAATTCTCCCATGCTTCCACATCGTTTCTCTGAGAGAAAAATTAAAATGATGATTAGTGATTCCATGTACTCATGGATATGGCATTAGAAAAGAGAGCTGATGGATCACTGTGGTAATGAAGTCTATGGCCCAGGATTTAACACACTGACCAGGGAGCTAAGCTCCATTCTACATCTCCAGCATGTACTTTGAACTTAAGCCACTCAACATGGATGTCCTTGGTCACAAAGAAACAAAAATGTATAGATTGTGTGTGTATACCCCTACAACTGGAAAAACATCACAGAATTTATTCTCAACTAAGTGAATCACAGCATCTTCTTCCAAACACAGCATATATTTGGGGTGAGGTTTCTTTGAAAACTGCATTGCCATTTTCTAGCAACATAACTTTTTATGATTTTATAGAGTGAATCTAATTTTCAATGTACTAAAATTGAATTTGTAGTTCACTTCCAAAAAAAATTTCTTCCTGAATATATTGTAAAGGATAGACATTTTCCAATGCAACTAGGTGGCTCTTAATTTTTTTGTTTTATTCATTTGTTTGTTTATGTTTTTCAAAAAGTGGCACACATGTGTACATTGAAATCAGTAACTGACAAACCGAATTGTTTCTTAGTGACCAAAGACACTCATTTGCATTCATAAAGCTTAGTTCCTGAGATAAATTTGCAAAGAAGTAAAAAGCACAAATAAGAAAAATAAATGTTCATACGTACTGACACAGAAGTCCCTGTATTTCCAACTGCCTGTTGAGTCACAGGTAAGACCGTGACTTCTTGAAGTTGTCCTACTGTAGCCAGGGCGGCAGCTGTATTTCAGAGTAGTTCCAGTTTCGAACTCTGTCTCATTCAACTCATTTATTGGAGAAGCAAATTGTAAATAAGGGGGAGGACCACAATTGCCTGGACACCAAAATGACAAAACACCAAAATTATAGCTTGGGACACAGCATCTTAAAATTTCAGTAGCATTACTTTGGAGCAGGAACCATTCTTTTCTCCTCTAATCAAGAAAAATAGTAACTGCTATTATCCCCACTGTTCAGTGAATCCAGTAATTAGTAATACATGTTTGTTGATTAATGACAATGATACTGATAAAAGCCATAAATTTTTCACCCCTTCTCTCCTGTAAATGAGGTGATTTAACTTAAAAGGATGGCAGACATGATTTCATCAGCCTATTCATCAGTTTCCTCATATCTGCTGACTCAGATATATCCATGCAAATCCAGAAGTCCTACAATTTCCTTCAACAGAAACATTATTTCATTAATAATAACATTATGTAACATAGGTTGACTCAGGGAACAGAAACTGGGTGGCTGGGAGAAGGATGAGAATAACATTTCTCACTTGTACTCTTTTGTACCCTTTGGATTTTGAGTGATCTGAAGGGAGACGTATAGAGCCCTTGAAGCATAAAAATCTTTATCCTGCTTTGCCTGCAAGAATGAAATATAGGGCTGATTTACCTTTCAGGAGCCGCAGTAGAATAATATACTTCCCCTGTCCATTCTGGATAAACCCACAGACAGTGAAGATTGTTTAGTCAGGCTGACAGATAATACAGATTTGTTTCAAGTCTTGGTTGGGGACAAATAGTTTTGGAAATTCCTGGAGAAGAAATTCTAAGGGAAAATGTCTATAAAATGGACTCTTTTATGGGTAAAGTAAATTCCCCCTATATTCTAAATAATTCCAAATCACCTTAAGTTCAGAATTCCAAATAAATTCCAAACTTCTGATCAAATAAACCCTTTGTTGCTGAAGCTGGATTTCTGCTAAAAGCTTAATCAGCTCTTCGCTAGTCTTGAAGGTGAATGAGTAGATGATCTTGAATGTTTGTTGACAATCTGAACTTGTCTCCCTATTACTCACCAAGAACAGTAGCCAACAGAGCAGCAACCAGGGTCACTTGGAACAGAATTGGATCAGAGACTCTCCAGGGCCCAGAGAAAGGCCAAGATGCCATTGTCCCCTTTCTGTGAAGGATCATAATTGGAGCTCTCTGTTGCTTCGCTGACACTTTTCTGCTGAAAGAACTCAATTTAATAAACAATCATTGAATTCCTACTTGTCATAAAGCACTAGGATCAATACTATGGGATCCATGTCTTGAAGAAATTACAGCCTAGAGTGAAAGAAAATATAGGTGCACAAATGTTACAACACAAAACAGTGGGTGTTAACCTCTGCAGAAGCACTCTGCTCTTAAGAGAGATTAATTCCAAGTGTAGAGATGGGAGGTGGCTGAATCTGAGTCAGGTATGCTGTAGATGTTAGAAAATGGATGCAGGGCAAATTGGGGGAGCAGTATATAACACTACAATTTGGCTGGAAAGTAAGGTGTTGGAGATGGTTGTTAAGTAGGAGGGCAGATCATAGGTGTGTCTGAATGGGTTGTAAGGGCCAAGGTTAGGAACTTATGGACACTATTCTTTGGGGAGTAAAGAGCCATTGTTTGTTGTTTAGATTTTGGTTTTGGTTTATTTGTTTTTAATATGTCCTTAGAGTGACACATTATTGTGCTTTAAGATCACTAGAGTGGATGCATACATGATAGATTGAAGTGAACAGAGAGGAGAAATGGAGAGGTTGATTAAGAAGACAATTGTGATTGACCAGGTGAGCCACAGAGATGATCTGACTAAGGAAACAGCAGAGGAGTTAGAGAAAAGGAAACAAATGTAAAACAAAACAAAACAGGACTTCCCTGGTGGCACTGTGGTTAAGAATCCTCCTGCCAATGCAGGGGACACGGACTTGATCCCTGGTCCGGGAAGATCCCACATGCCACGGAGCAACTAAGCCCGTGCATCACAACTACTGAGCCCGTGCTCTAGAGCCTGCGAGCCTTAACTACTGAGCCCGTGTGCCACAACTACTGAAGCCCGTGTGCCTAGAGACCATGCTCAACAACAAGAGAAGCCACCGCAATGAGAAGCCCGCACACCACAAGGAAGAGTAGCCCCCACTTGCCGCAATTAGAGAAAGCCCACACGCAGCAACAAAGACCAAATGCAGCCAAAAATAAATATTTAAAAATTAAAATAATAATAATAATAGTTCAAAAAAAATTTTTTTAAGCAGAAAATGATACGATAGAGAAAAAGAGTTGGATCATCATGTATAACGTTGGGAGTTCCTCATGACAACTGTCAACCAAGGCAATAAACCAAGCAATTTGCAGTTTTGGAAAAGAAATCGTTTTATCTATAGATATAGATATATGTAGATACATATAGATAAATAAATAAAAATAAAAATATATGTGACAAATATACTTTCATTACTTAATCAGACTATTTAAAGACATATTTAAAGCAAAATCATGAAGGATGTTTTTCTCTTCACCACACTCCTGTTCCCGTTGGAAATAAACAGTATACCTTAAATTTACATTAGAAATAGTCTTTGTCCTCAAAGGAATATATGAAATTAAGACCCAATGAAATACTAAATTTCATCTTTTATTCTGATATTTCTGTTAGATCCACACGATTCTTACGCTCCACATGTGTCCATAATTCATACTAACTGCATATCCATTTAGATAAAGGGAGTCCCCTCAATATTTCCCTTAAAGATGTTTCTGTCCCAAACTGAGGGGAAAAAAGTTCATAGTGGCCCTTCTCACTATGTGGAGGGCCCCAACTTCTTCAATGAGCAAGGACTCATCTAAACTTATCTTTCCAAAACTCAGTTCTGACATTCAGTCCTCCACCTGCTGTCAGTTGTGGGCAACTCCACCCCACGTTACATCCTATCCCATGAGCTCTGGACATGGCCACTAGAACAATTCCACCAAAAAATAAGTTTAACCTGTTCAACAATTTATCAAATACTTTGGTTACTAAAAATATGTTTGCAGAATTTGTACTGAATGAATTGAGAAGAGCCAGGACCAGGGTTCTGAGCCCCTTTCTTTCTTGTTTCCCTTCTCTGTTTTCCTAATACCTCCATCCTGATCTCTAGTCTCTACTCCTTCTGCGCTAGCAGTCTGATGAGACTGGAGACAGTTGCAGGTAACAAAAATACTGAAAATGCTCCTTCAAAGAACATATTCATTCGCTATGTTCAAAAAGAATATTTATAATCATTGAATGTATTCAAAATGAATATATCTTAGAAAAACATTAAGTAAATTGATAATGTGATAAATTCAGCAGATCGATTTCAGTGAACTGATCCTTCAGAAATGGGCATTGGAAACCAAACTGGTTTCCAATGACTAACTTTCTAGTTATAATCCAGCTGGTCCGGACACCCTGCATCCCTGACATTTCCAAACACTTTCTTACCTCCTACCCCTGCCCGTATCATCTTCCCTCTCACACTTTCCTCTTTAATTCCTACTTATTCTAGCAGTCCCTTCTCCAATGTCCCCTCCTATCCTCCAGACCAATCTCCAACTTCCAATTACAATTGAGTGTTTATAACTCTGATTCTGACTTGGCTTAACTGACATCTGAAGTCTGTCTTCCCCACTGGACCATAAGCTCCTTGAAGTCAGAAGGTGAGCTCTTAATCATGCCTTACATGGTATCTAGCACTGTGCCTTATTCAAAGTGCTCAATAAATGTTTGTTGAATTTACACTCAAAAGCACCTAGTGCTAAAATATGTTTTAAAGAAAAATAACACTGTTCCATATCTACTCTTACAGTGTTTGCTGTGTCAAGGTCAGATTTTAGCTGATTTTTAAAAAAGGTACATCTTGGGCTTCCCTGGTGGCGCAGTGGTTGAGAGTCCACCTGCCGATGCAGGGGACATGGGTTCATGCCCCAGTCCGGGAAGATCCCACATGCCACGGAGCGGCTGGGCCCGTGAGCCATGGCCACTGAGCCTGCGCGTCCAGAGCCTGTGCTCCGCAACGGGAGAGGCCACAACAGTGAGAGGCCCGCGTACCGCAAAAAAAAAAAAAAAAAAAAAAGGCACATCTTAATAAGAACAGACCCTAGCGATTTTACTCTTGGCTGTTCCCCATCCTTAACCCGAAGTTATCATATCATCAACCATAAAACGTAGGATAGTAAGGAGGGAAGGAGGGAAACACCACAGTTTATGACAGGAGCTAAAAGGCAGCCACACATACAGACCCTACCCTGCGGTGAGGGATTTACATCATGCAGTCTTGTAACAGGGCCACAGACACAGTGCTGGGGACACAGCAGGATAGTATGTGGCCAGACCCTGGGCATGGAATCAGACCCAGGCCATGCAGGTTCAAACCTGGTTCCACAACATGGGAACTGTGTACGCATGGGCAAGATACTCAGCCCTCTAAGCTCCTCTAAGCTTCAATTTCCTTTTTCATAAAATAAAAATAACTACACATGTCTCTCAGAATTGATGAGAGGGCTTGGTTTGGTGCATGGACAGCACATAGCAAATATTCATGAGAAACGTTAAGGAAAAGGGTGACAGAGCTGGTGTTGGAATGTGATTCTGACAGAATGGAACTCCTAGAGTCAAAACATCATCATGATAATGATATAAAATTACAATGGCTGCAATTCCAGGGGACTTTAGCTAAGCCCTGGTGAAGAGGAAAACACGCTGGACTTGGGCCAGAAGTCTTGGTCAGGTCTTCACTGTGGCCCGTGATAACAGTGAAACCCAGTGCCGCACCCAGAGCAGCAAAGCTGGCACCCACGGGGGGTCCATCCTGGGCTTCTTCTTCCCTCACCAGGATGTCTTCCTGGAAGGAACTCATCCACCCCATGACTTTGACCATCATCCATGAATCACTCACAGACCTCTGGGCCCCGTTGTCTCCTGTAAGTGCAGAAACATACATGTTCCATAAACTCAATTGTTAATAAAAAATCTTACTCTGGGGCTTCCCTGGTGGCGCAGTGGTTGAGAGTCTGCCTGCCGATTCAGGGGACACGGGTTCGTGCCCTGGTCCGGGAAGTGCCGCGGAGCGGCTGGGCCCATGAGCCATAGCCACTGAGCCTGCGCGTCCGGAGCCTGTGCTCCGCAACGGGAGAGGCCACACTGGTGAGAGGCCCGCGTACCGCAAAAAAAAAAAAAAAATCTTACTCTGCCCTATTACTTACCACATGTCAATTTTGAGCCATTCAGGCCTGCCTCCTTTACTCTTGTTGATAATTAGAAAATTCCTGTGCTGAGCCTCATGACTGTGGATCTTTCTAAAAGTCGGTGAAAGAAATCTCAGAAAATAAGAAGGAATTATTTTCTCTTCCCCTGAAGCTACAGAAAAGCAGATATCTACATCATAAAATTCACCTGAAAATGTTATATCTAACAAAGGAGATGGTTTCTTTGCCACTTGAGCATATCTTCAACCCTGGAAAAGTCTATAATTCCGATAGGTTATCTTAGCAAATTATTTTTTGTCTTGGATAATATTTAAATTAACTATTCTGTTTTTGAAAGTTATAAATACTTGTGAGTTTTCTTTGCAAATCCAAAAATAAATTGTTACACTTTCTTCTTCACTTGAAATCCTGAATGTAAATTAAAACTTTTGACAGTTGGATTTCTTTTTTTTTTTTATTTCAGCTTTATTGAGACATACTTAAATTGTAAGATACTTAAAGTGTACATCATGGTGATTTGACAAGCATACACATTATGAAAGGATTTCCCCCTGCTCCCCCATCTAATTAATTAACACATCCATCACATCACATATTTATCTTTTTCCCCCAGTTTCATTAAAAAATAATTGGCATACATCATTTCATAGGTTTAAGTTGTACAGCATGAAGATTTGATTTACACATATTGTGAAATGATTACCATAATAGGTCCAGCTAACATCCATCTTCTCATATAGATACAATAAAAAGAAAACAAAGAGGACTTCCCTCGTGGTTCAGCATTTAAGACTTCTCCTTCCATTGCAGGGGATGTGGGTTCGTGCCCTCGTTGAGGAACTAAGATACCACATGCCCCAGGGCAACCACCCGGAGCCCGAGCACCACAGCTAGAGAGCCCACGTGCTGCAACTACTGAGCCCACACGCCACAACAAAGATCCCCCGTGCAGCAACTAAGACCCGATGCAGTCAAATAAATAAATAAATAAATATTTTAAAAATGTAGTAACACTTAAAATTTAAAAAAAGAAAACAAAGAAAATAAAAGGGAGAAATTTTTCCTTGTGATGAGAACTCTTATGATTAATTCTCAACAACTTTCCTATATATCATGCAGCAGTGTTAGCTGTAGTCATCATGCTGTACATTGCATGCCTAGCACTTATTTATCTGATAACTGGAAGTTTGTACCTTTTGACCACATTCTTCCAATTCCTCCCCCCACCCCACCCCCACCCTCCACCTCTGGTAACCACAAGCCTCCTTCTATAAATTTGTTTTGGGTTTTTTGTTGTTGTTGTTTGTTTGTTTTAGCTTCCACATAGAAGCGTATCTTTTATTTTTTTTTTTCTGGAAATAACGTTTAAGTTCTACTCTCTTAGCAAATGTCAATTGTACAATACAGTGTTATCACCATGTTTAACATTAAATCCTCAAACCTTCTTCATCTTATAGCTGAAAGCTTATATCCCTTTACCAACCTCTCCATGTTTCTCCCACCCCCCAGTTCCTGGCAACCACTTCCTAGATTTCTTATTTAAGCAAAAACCAAACCAAAACAAAACAAAACCCTTTTTCAAAATTTGTTATAATATGACTCAAGGTTCAGCTCAGTATTTCCAGCTGCTTCATTTGTATCTCCCAGGCACCTTGAATCCAACATATTCTAAACTAAACACACTATCTTCCTTTCAACACTGCTTCACCTTTGCTTTCTGTCTCAGCTAAGGTAATAATCACCACCCAATCTCCCAGACTAGAAACCTGAGTCATCCTAGCCTCCTCTCGCTTGCCACCTTTCCATATTCAGAGTCACCAAGTCTTGTCACATTGGCTGTAGCAACACTAGAATCTGTCATTCTCTCTTATACCCACTTCCATAGTCCTGGTTTATGTTCTCCTAGTTCCTTTCACCCCACCCTACACCACAACAAAAGCCTTCAACAACTGTAAGCCACCTTCCATGTTGATGCTGTTATATTCCTAAAATGCAATTTTACTTAAAAATATCCATGGTCCCCAATTCTCTAGGTCCCCACAGCTCTCCCAACTCTCCCTCTACTTCTGCTCACTTAAAACATTGTGCTTCAACCACATGCAAGTGCTTACCTTTCCCAAAACATATCCTGGAACTTTCTAAACACCTTCAAGCATTATCGTATGATGTCTCTTGAGCATGAATACTCTTACCTCCAGCCTCCCCGTGATACACTATCCAGATCAAATGTCACCTCCTTGGTGAAGAATTGCCCAACCCTCTCCTCAGGAAATATCAGTCTCTGCTATGCTTCCCTAATACTTTGCTGATACCTTCATTGTAACACCACACTGTATTGTAACTATTCACTTTTGCCTCTTGCAGTAGATTATAGGTCCCTTGGAGACAAAGAAGGTGTTTATTCAGCCTTCCACTTTCTAACCCAATATTAACTGGCATAATAATAGTTATCCAATAAATGTGAAATAAATGAAATTTAATTTTGTTTTATCTTCAGAGTGAGAATGACTAAATACCTACTGAGGACCAAATGAAATAATGTGTAGAAAGTTCTTTATAAATTTTGAAGAGATGATTCAGTAATTTGACTTCCCTTACTAGTTCTCAGGATGTGTGGTGGCTCAGTGGGCCAGGTGTAGCATTTACAGTTCATCATCATGACCCACTGTGGTCCCTCAGCAGAGCCTGCACAGGACTCAGCAAACCACAGAGTATGGAGATGGAGCCTAGAACTTGTGAGCTGAGGAGACCTGAATTTGAGTTCCAGCAATACCAGTCAATTTCTGTGATCTTGAAGAAGCTACATCAGCTCCTCAGATCTCAGTTTCTCATCCTTAAAATGATGACATTAAACTTGGATTATCTTTCTATTCCCTACAAACCCTAGAATTCTGTAATTGCCCACTGAAAATCTAAGACTTCCCTAGCAAATGCCCTCATATTTCAATGACATCATCACCTTTTAAATTCCTATAGAAATGAAACCAGCTCAAGAACTATAGTCACCATGGAGGGTCTCTTATGAAAAATACCATTGGCACTTGCCAAGGCAGTACAATTTGAGAGGCTCTGGGAAAATCCTCAGCCTCCAAATTTCTCCTCCCATTAGAGATTACTTTTTAAGTCAATGTATTTATTTTATCTAAACTCCCTTTTTAAAAATTCAGATACTTCTGGAAAGAAATAATTTTTCTCCAATCTCAGGTGGAGTGTCTCCTGACTTACACCTGCACTCTCAATCACATAACTTTCAGACTCCAGAAAGAACTTGCTTCCAAAAAATTCTCTTCTTTCCTAGAATTTCTTTGTCTCTCTATCAGCTCCTTCCTTCTGTACCCATATTATATTCAAATGTATCTCTAAACTTAATACAAACCTTCTTTGATGCTTCTTCCTCTTCTGGGTACTCTACTTTGTATTCTCCTTTACTACTACATTTAGGGACAGAACAGGAGTCAGCAAAGACAAGGGTGGTTGAAGAATTAAAGCTAAAACCAGAGAAGTACTACGTCTTGCCCAACCAAGGGAGAAGGGAATTTCAAGAAGTAAAGTTAATTAACATTGCCAGATTTAAAAAGTGAGGGAAAGGAGATGAGGACCATAAAGGCTTCTAGCTTCAGAAACTAACTGGAGGCTGACCAATATCCTCCTTATGATTAAATCTAAAGATCTTTGCTATCAGTGGTGGAGGAGACATGGAGGGGTTAATAAAATCTGTAAAGGAAATTGCACCAATTTTCAGAATGTAGACTCTGAAAACCAGGTCTCCGGTGACTCCCTTTGGGACATCTGGCTTACATCCTGCCTCAGCTGCCCTAGGTGGAGAGGTAGCAAAGGATTAACAAACAAACACACTCAACTTTTAGATGCAATAATAAGAGCAACTTCTTACTTCTTTTTTGCTTCAGTGTATTTTATTAGCATGCATTATTATTCCCCCATTTATAATAGAAAATTGAGGCTCAGTAGGGGTTAAAAGTACTTTCCAAGTCACACTGTCCCCTAATGCAGTACCCCTGAAAAGATTTCTATTGAAAACACCCCCAAGTTTGGTCTCTGCATTATCCTTCTAATCTTGTATTCCTTAAAGGGCCAAACTACCAGCCTTTCCCCCAAGGTGCCCTGGATACTCCACTGACCTTCAGGTAGCCAAGGAAGAAGACTCTGTCATCGTGCCTTGGGTAGTTTGTAAATGAGGAAAACTGCTTTGATCTATAATAGGCTTAGTTCCTCCCCATATAAGAGTTTACCAGAACACCCTGAAGCTGGCTAGTAATTGCTCCACCAAAAAGTCCCTGAATTCCACCCATGTGGTTGGCTGTTCAGGGACGGCCAAATAGAAATGGATGGGCAGAGACTCCCTACTGGCTCAGTGAATGATTAACAGCATAAGTAAAGCAACAGTGTTTATCTAATCCCCTTCCTATTCGCTAGCCCTCTTTCTTGATAACATGTCGCAATTGTTTACTTTCTCCTCTGCCAACCATTTCCCCTAAGTGGAAATGTAATATAAATTTGATGCCAGAATTCTTTTTTTTTTCTTTTTATAAACAAAAGAAGGTTATACAAGATGCAAACCAGCTGGCCTGGAAAACTTAGATACTGCAGGGTTCAGACTAGGTCCACAAAAACGATCCACTTTCTGTGATTCTAGGTCCATCAGGCTTTCCTTGGGTTCAGGGACAGATGACCTTCCCCTGTACTGGTCTCCATCTCACTCCAAGAAAGTACAGAGGGTGAAGAGTTCCGGCAATATGCTGAGTTGCTTGGCACATGATCAGTACTCCAGAAGTGCATGACCTCCAGAAGTTGGTCTATCACTGAGTGCTGCTCAGAAGGATGCAACAAAGGGCCAGCCATGTTTGTTATCACATGTGGTCCTAAGAAGGACCACAAACCCTGACATTATCCAATTAAGCTCTTAATCCTCAGGATTAAGGTTTGTGTGCTCAGGGGACTGCTACTAAAGAGCAATTCTTCCTGACCACTTCACCTTTTCTGTAATAAACACCAAAAGTCCTATAAAGTTTTCAGAAAAGGAGTTGAACCACAGTAGAAGTTTTGACAAAAGATAGGAGATTTGAACAGGGCTTTGAATGAAAAGTGGAAATTATTAGATGAAAATAAGAACGATACTAGAGGTAAAGAGAACATAGACCAGGAATTCCCTGGCGGTCCAGAGGTTAGGACTCGGTGCTTTCACTGCTGGGCCCAGGTTTGAGCTCTGGTCAGAGAACTATGACCCTGCAAGCCATGCGGCAGGGCCAAAAAAAAAAAAACAAAAGAGAGAGAGAGAGAAGCATTTAAGCATGGACCAAGTCACAAAGGTAAGGCTGATTTGCTGATTTTTGATTTGACAAGAATGAGTATAAAGAGGATACAAAACTATGCAGTCTTGAGAACGAAGTTGGAGGAAATACAACCTTTAAAGCTGGGTCTTCAAATACCATTTCTCAATCAGCTGGAATCCTTTTCTTTACTTGCCATAGTGGCTGTTCCAAATTTTTCTCTCCAGGTCACCAAATTGTCTTACTCTCAGCAGATGATCTTGCCTCCTACTTTACTAAGAAATCATTCCACGTTAGCTTCTATCTGCCTCAAATTGTCTTCTCTATTCACTTCTGTTTCAGAAGCGGTTTCTTTTCTTTCCTTCCTTATTTTCAATGTATCTTCCATCCTGAAATATTCCCTCAGTCTTGTCAAAACCTCAAATTCAAGTTTTCTTCTGTTGTGAGATGTTGAACTTCTCAAAAGAATCTCCTATGTTTCCTGCCTACTTTTTCTCTATAATCATCCCCCCCACCTCCCATTGTGGTCTTCAATCTGGCTTCCTCCCGCCTTTACTGACACACCTCTGTGAGGTGTGCCCTTGTCTCCAAATCCAAAATTTCTTTAACTCATCACTTATGACTTCTCGGCAGCCTCTAATGTTGCGTGCGGATCATCTCCTTTCTGAAACTCTCTTCTCCTTTGGCTCCCATTACCCTAAACATTCCTGATTTTCCTATCTTACTAATTGCTCTTTTTTCATTGTTATTACCTGTCTTCCTACTTTTCAACCCTAAATATAGATAAATCCCAAGTTCTTCCTTTTAAAAATGTTTCTCTTTACATCTTTTTATCTTACCTCTTCTCATGGCTTTAACTATTCTCTATAAGAGGACTACCCCATAACTACTTCTTTATCTCTCATTACTCTCCTAAGCCCAGGCTTACATTTTTCATTGCACCTTTACACTCAACAAAGGAGAACTTCTCATTTCCTGCCCAGAAACTTTACCTTCTGACTCCAAGATTAATCCAGGCTTCCTGGAATGGAATTTCAGCCTCACCTTTAAACACTACCTCTCCCTCATCCTCCAATGTTCAATCAGTTAACAAGTTGTTTTGATCTTGCAATGTCTCTCAAATCTGCTGTTTCTTTTCTATTTCTAATGTCATCAAACCAGTTCAGGTCATCATTGTCTCTCCGGTGGATCTATTGCTATAGACCTCTCATTGGTTTCTCTGTCTCGGTTCTTTTCCTACTACACCTGTCCTACATACTGTTGTGAGAGAAATCTATGTTCTGTCCTTATCACTTCCTTGCTTGAAAGTTTTCCATCTCTACTCACTGCCTACAAAATAAAGCCTAAATTCTCTAACTTGCCCTTTAAAAGCCTCCATAAACTGGCTTTTTTTATAACATCTTTATTGGAGTATAATTGCTTTACAATGGTGTGTTAGTTTCTGCTTTATAACAAAGTGAATCAGTTATACATATACATATGTTCCCATATCTCTTCCCTTTTGTGTTTCCCTCCCTCCCACCCGCCCTAACCCACCCCTTTAGGTGGTCACAAAGCACCAAGCTGATCTCCCTGTACTATGTGGCTTCTTCCCACTAGCTATCTATTTTACATTTGGTAGTGTATATATGTCCATGCCACTCTCTCACTTTGTCACAGCTTACACTTTAATGTATCTTTCCAACCTCCTCTATCATCATTTCCCATGCTTTATCCAGGTAATCCAGGCTATGTGGATTACCCCAAACATGCTCCATCCCTTCTGCCTCTTTGCAGCGCCTTTTTAAAAAAAAATAATATTGGGCTTCCCTGGTGGCACAGTGGTTGAGAGTCCACCTGCTGATGCAGGGGACACGGGTTCGTGCCCCGGTCCAGGAAGATCCCACATGCCGTGGAGCGGCTAGGCCCATGAGCCATGGCCGCTGAGCCTGTGTGTCCGGATCCTGTGCTCCACAACGGGAGAGGCCACAACAGTGTGAGGCCCACATACCGCAAAAAAAAAAGAAAAGAATAATAATAATAATATTAAAAACTCAATTTAAAACATGAAAGAATTTGAAGAGAATTTCATCATTCTAAGACAACTGTTTTCATCCATGCCTATTATTGCCTGGTCCTTCTCTACAAGAATAAAGGTTTTACATAAATGCAATTATAAGTACTTGTTCTTCTGTACTCTATTTTTCCTTAAGATTATTCTTTTAAAAATGGTTCTGAAGAACCTAGGGGCAGAACAGGAATAAAGATGCAGACATAGAGAATGGACTTGAGGGCACAGGGAGAGGGAAGAGTAAGCTGAGATGAAGTGAGAGAGTGGCATTGACATATATACACTACCAAATGTAAAATAGATAACTAGTGGGAAGCAGCCGCACAGCACAGAGAGATCAGCTTGGTGCTTTGTGACTAATTAGAGGGGTGGGATAGGGAGGGTGGGAGGGAGACACAAGAGGGAGGGCATATGGGGATATATGTATATGTATAGCTGATTCATTTTGTTATACAGAATAAAATAACACAACAATGTAAAGCAATTATACTCTAATAAAGATGTTTTTAAAAAAAGATTATGTTTTTAGAGCAGAAACAAGAACTACAATCCTGCCACCTGTGGAACAAAAACCACATTCACAGAAAGATAGACAAAATGAAAAGGCAGAGGGCTATGTACCAGATGAAGGAACAAGATAAAACCCCAGAAAAATAACTAAATGAAGTGGAGATAGGCAGCCTATCTGCTAGAAAAAGAATTCAGAATAATGATAGTGAAGGTGATCCACACCTTGGAAAAAGAACAGAGGCAAAGATTGAGAAGATGCAAGAAATGTTCAACAAACACCTAGAAGAATTAAAGAACAAACACCTAGAAGAATTAAAGAACAAACAAACAGAGATGAACAATACAATAACTGAAATGAAAAATACACTAGCAGGAATCAACAGCAGATTAACTGAGGCAGAAGAATGGATATGTGACCTGGAAGACAGAATGGTGGAATTCAGTGCCATGGAACAGAATAAAGAAAAAAGAATGAAAAGAAATGTAGACAGCCTAAGAGGCCTTTGGGACATTAAATGAAACAACATTCATATTATAGGGGTCCCAGAAGGAGAAGAGAGAAAGGACCGAGAAAATATTTGAAGAGGTTATAGTCGAAAACTTCCCTAACGTGAGAAAGGAAATAGCCACTCAAGTCAAGGAAGTGCAGAGAGTCCCATACAGGATAAACCCAAGGAGAAACATGCTGAGACATATAGTAATCAAACTGACAAAAAATAAGGACAAAGAAAAATTATTAAAAGCAACAAGGGAAAAATGCCAAATAACATACAAGGGAACTCCCAAAAGGTTAACAGCTGATATCTCAGCAGAAAGTCTACAAGCCAGAAGGGAGTGGCAAAATATATTTAAAGTGATGAAAGGGAAGAACCTACAACCAAGGTTACTCTACCAGGCAAGGATCTCATTCAGATTTGACAGAGAAATCAAAAGCTTAACAGACAAGCAAAAGGTAAGCAAATTCAGCACCACCCAACCATCTCTACAACAAATGCTAAAGGAACTTCTCTAAGAGGGAAAAACAAAAGAAGAAAAGGACCTACAAAAACAAACCCAAAACAATTAAGGAAATGGTAATAGGAATGTGCATGTCAATTAATACTTTAAATGTGAATGGATTAAATGCTCCAACCAAAAGACACAGGCTTGCTGAATGGATACAAAAACAAGACCCATATATATGCGGTCTACAAGAGACTCGCTTCAGACCTAGGGACACATACAGACTGAAAGTGAGGGGATGGAAAAAGATATTCCACCCAAATGGAAATCAAAAGAAAGCTGGAGTAGCAATACTCGTATTGGACAAAATAGACTTTAAAATAAAGAATGTTATAAGAGACAAGGAAGGACACTACATAACAATCAAAGGAGCTATCCAAGAAAATATAACAATTATAAATATATATGCACCTAGCATAGGATCACCTCAATACATAAGGCAAATGCTAAGAGCTATTGAAGAGGAAATCAACTGTAATACAACAATAGTGAGGGACTTTAACACCTCCCTTACACCAATGGACAGATCATGCAGACAGAAAATTAATAAGGAAATACAAGCTTTAAATGACACAAAAGACCAGATAGATTTAATTGATATTTACAGGACATTCATCCAAAAAGAGCAGACTACACTTTGTTCTCAAGTGCACATGGAACATTCTCCAGGATAGATCACATCTTCGGTCACAAATCAACCTCAGTAAATTTAAGAAAATTGAAATTATGCCAAGCATCTTTTCCAACCACAACGCTATGGGATTAGAAATAAATTACAGGGAGAGAAACGTAAACAACACATACACATGGCTAAACAATACATTACTAAATAATCAAGGCTAGAGCTTCCCTGGTGGTGCAGTGGTTGAGAGTCCACCTGCTAATGCAGGGGACACGGGTTTGTGCCCCAGTCCAGGAAAATCCCACATGCTGCGGAACGGCTAGGCCCCTGAACCATGGCTGCTGAGCCTGTGCATCCAGAGCCTGTGATCCACAATGGGAGAGGCCACAACAGTGAGACACCCGCGTACCGCAAAAAAAAAAAAAATAATAATAATCAAAGCTAAACAATACGTTACTAAATAATCAAGAGATCACTGAAGAAATCAAATAAGAAATCAAAAAATACCTAGAGACAAATGACAACAAAAACATGACAATCCAAAACCTATGGGATGCAGCAAAAGCAGTTCTAAGAGGGAAGTTTATAGCAATACAAGCCTACCTCAAGAAACAAGAAAAAATCTCAAATACACAATCTAAGCTTACACCTAAAGGAATTAGAGAAAGAAGAGCAAACAAAACCCAAAGTTAGCAGAAGGAAAGAAATCATAAAGATCAGAGCAGAAATAAATGAAATAGAAACAAAGAAAACAATAGCAAAGATCAATAAAACTAAAAGCTGGTTCTTTGAGAAGATAAACAAAATTGATAAACCACCACCCAGACTCATCAAGAAAAAGAGGGAGAGGACTCATGATTAAAAATCTCCCAACGAAAAAAAGGCCAGGACAAGATGGCTTCACAGGTGAATTCTATCAAACATTTAGAGAAGAGGTAACACCCATCTTTCTCAAACTCTTCCAAAAAACTGGAGAGCAAGGAATACTCCCAAACTCATTCTACAAGGCCACCATCACCCTGATACCAAAACAAGACAAAGATACTACAAAAAAAGAAAATTACAGACCAATATCACTGATGAATATAGATGCAAGAATCCTCAACAAAATACTAGCAAACAGAATCCAACAGCACATTAAAAGGATCATTTACCATGAGCAAGTGGGATTTATCCCAAGGATGCAAGGATTCTTCAATATATGCAAATCAATCAATGTGATACACCATATTAACAAACTGAAGAACAAAAACCATATGATCATCTCAGTGATGCAGAAAAAGCTTTTGACAAAATTCAACACTCATTTATGATAAAAACTCTCCAGAAAGTGGGCATAAAGAGAATCTACCTCGGGCTTCCCTGGTGGCGCAGTGGTTGAGAGTCCGCCTGCCGATGCAGGGGACACGGGTTCGTGCCCCGATCCCGGAAGATCCCACATGCCGCAGAGCGGCTGGGCCCGCGAGCCATGGCCGCGGAGCCTGTGTGTCCGGAGCCTGTGCTCCGCAACGGGAGAGGCCACAGCAGTGAGAGGCCCGCGTACAGCAAAAAAAAAAAAAAAAAAAAAAAAAAAAAAAGAGAATCTACCTCAACATAATAAAGGCCATATATGACAAACCCACAGCAAACATAATTCTCAATGGTGAAAAACTGAAAGCATTTCCTCTAAGATCAGGAACAAGATAAGGATGTCCACTCTCACCACTATTATTTAAAAATAGTTTTAGAAGTCCTAGCCATGGCAATCAGAGAAGTAAAAGAAATAAAAGGAATACAAATTGGGAAAGAAGAAGTAAAACAGTCACTGTTTGCAGATGACATGATACTATACATAGATAATCCTAAAGATGTCACCAGAAAACTACTAGAGCTAATCAATGAATTTGGTAAAGTTTCAGAACACAAAAGTAATGTATAGAAATCTCTTGCATTCCTATACACTGAAAATGAAAGGTCAGAAAGAGAAATTAAGGCAACAATCCCATTCACCACTGTAACAAAAAGAATAAAATACCTAGGAATAAACCTACATAAGGAGGTAAAAGACCTGTACTCAGAAAACTATAAGACACTGATGAAAGAAATCAAAGATGACACAAACAGATGGAGACATATACCATGTTCTTGGATTGGAAGAATCAATATTGTGAAAATGACTATACTACCCAAAGCAATCTACACATTCAATGCAATCCCTATCCAATTACCAATGGCATTTTTTATAGAACTAGAACAAAAAATCTAAAAATTTGCATGGAGACACAAAAGACCCTGAATAGCCAAAGCAATCTTGAGGGAAAAAAATGGAGCTGGAGGAATCAGACTCCCTGACTTCAGACTATACTACAAAGCTACAGTAATCAGGACAATATGGTACTGGCACAAAAGCAGAAATATAGATCAAAGGAACAGGATAGAAAGCCCAGAGGTAAACCCACGCACCCATGGTCAACTAATCTATGACAAAGGAGGCAAGGATATACAATGGAGAAAAGACAGTCTCTTCAATAAGTGGTGCTGGGAAAACTGGACAGTTACATGTAAAAGAATGAAATTAGAACACTCCCTAACACCATACACAAAAATAAACTCAAGATGGATTAAAGACCTAAATGTAAGATTGGACACTATAAAACTCTTAGAGGAAAATATAGGAAGGACACTCTTTCACATAAATCACAGCAAGATCTTTTTTGATCCACCTCCTAGAGTAATGGAAATAAAAACAAAAATAAACAGATGGGACCTAATGAAACTTAAAAGCTTTTGCACAGCAAAGGAAACTATAAACAAGATGAAAAGACAACCCTCAGAATGGGAGAAAATATTTGCAAACGAATCAAGGGACAAAGGATTAATCTCCAAAATATGTAAACAGCTCATCACTCAATATTAAAATAACAAACAACCCAATTAAAAAATTGGCAAAAGACCTAAATAGACATTTCTCCAAAGAAGACATACAGATGGCCAAGAGGCACATGAAAAGCTGCTCAACATCACTAATTATTAGAGAAATGCAAATTGAAACTACAATGAAGGGCTTCCCCGGTGATGCAGTGGTTGAGAGTCCGCCTGCCGATGCAGGGGACATGGGTTCGTGCCCCATTCCGGGAAGATCCCACATGCCACGGAGTGGCTGGGTCCGTGAGCCATGGCCGCTAAGCCTGCACGCCTGGAGCCTGTGCTCTGCAACGAGAGAGGCCACAGCAGTGAGAGACCCGCGTACCACAAAAAAAAAGAAAAAAAAATCTACAATGAAGTATCACCTCACACCAGTTAGAATGGACATCATCAGAAAATCTACAAATAAAAAATCCTGGAGAGGGTGTGGAGAAAAAGGAACCCTCTTGCTCTGTTGGTGGGAATGTAAATTGATACAGCCACTATGGAGAATAGTATGGAGGTTCCTTACAAATCTAAAAATAGAATTACCATATGATCCAGCAATACCACTACTGGGCATATACCCAGAGAAAACCATAATTCTAAAAGACCCATGCACAACAGTGTTCACTGCAGCACTATTTACTATAGCCAGGTCATGGAAGCAACCTAAATGTTCACTGACAGATGAATGGATAAGAAGATATGGTACCTATACACAATGGAATATAACTCAACCATAAAAAGGAACAAAATTGGGTCATTTGTAGAGGCATGGAAGGACCTAGAGACTGTCATACGGAGTGAAGTAAGTCAGAAAGAGAAAAACAAATATCGTATATTAACGCATCTATGTGGAATCTAGAAAAATGGTATAGATGAATGGGTTTGCAAGGCAGAAATAGAGACAAAGATGTAGAGAACAAATGTATGAACACCAAGGTGGGGAAGCAGGGAGATGGTGGTGGTGGTGTGATGAATTGGAAGATTGGGATTGATATATATACACTAATATGTATAAAATAGATAACTGATAAGAACTTGCTGTATAAAATAAATAAATAAATAAAATACTTACCTGCAAAAAAAAAAAAGTCAAACTGCCAGTTATAAGATAAATAAGTCATAGGGATGTAATATATAACATGATGACTACAATTAATACTGTGGTATGATATATAGGAAAGTTGCTGAGAGTGAATTGTAAGAGTTCTCATCACAAGGAGAAATCTTTCTTTTCTTTTTATTTTATCTATATGAGATGGTGAATGTTAACTAAACCTATTGTGGTAATCATTTCACAATATATGTAAATCAAACCATCATGTTGTACACCTTATTCTTATACAGTGATGTATGTCAACTATTTCTCGATAAAACTGGGAAAAAAAGAATAAATACAAAGAAAAAGATAAACACCTGAGGCAATTTCAGAGGGAGGTAAGTACTATGAAGTAAAAGAAAGCAGGTTGAGGGGACAAGGAGGAGAGGTTGTATCCTAAGCAGGATGGCTGGTCAAGGATTGAGATGATCAGAAGTAAGCAGAGTCCTCAAGGAAGTGAGAAATATCTGGGGAAAAATCATTCAACGCAGTGGGAACTTCAGATCTAGAACCTTGAATCCTGAGCTCATGCTAGGGCTGGAAATCCAATGGCTGATAAAAACTAATGGGATACCTAACCTCAAGGAGCTTACAGCCCTGTGAGAGAATCAATGAATCTTAATAAAATTAATCACACTCCAAATGCAAAGCTCCAATCATGGTAATTTTGCTCAGCAGAAACCATTGACATGTTTGGTTATTTTAGAGGTGGGGGGCGGGTATAATTGGCACAGGATCCAGATTTGCTTTTCATGGAGATAACTAGATTATACTTGACTGCTATGTGCAGGAGCCTGATAGTCTAATCTCAGAACAGAATGCAGGCAGTACACCGCCGCTGAGAATGAGAGCAAACCAGAAGAGTGGGCTCTGGCCGGGACGGCAAAGGCAGCAAATGGCTGAAGACCTGCGAGAAGAGAGGGATTTTGTTGATGCCTATAACAGTGAAATACAGTAAACATTGGAATCTTCCATCTCAGAGCTGAAGAGAATCCATAAGATGACCAGCTCCAGGACTTGAGAGAAGTAAAATGTATGTGTGTGTGTATGTGTGTGTGTATGTCTGTGCATGAGAAAGAGAGATTTATTTCTTCTCTTAAAGTCAACATAGGATAGAAAACTCAAAATTACTGAAGACAGAACATTTTCATAAAAATCAGCAGTGATTCCAGTTCCCAGAAATAGACACTGATAATACTACAGTTTACTTCTTTCCAGGTTTTCCTCAACACATTTTTTCACAGTTGATATTGTACTACATATGCAATTTTGTGCAGTTTTTATTCCCCACTTCACCTCATAATATAACTTTATAAAACAAATAACATCTCCACATCATTCATATTAATTATAATCCTCATTTATCACATAAGGTAACAAAGACTGGAGAATTGACCCTTGACCAAAACCTCACAGTTAACAAGGGGTCAAGCCTTCTGCCCCATAGTGCAGCATTTCCGAGCCTACATTCCAGATCCTGAAGTCATGTGTCTAATGTGTAATACATTTCTAGACCCTCTATCTGGGATATACACATGTCTTCTAATATAGGCTGTCATTAAAGAAAAGAAAATATACAATAATGATCTTTTAATTAATAAAAAAGTTATGAAAATAAGTATGAAACAGGTACCAGAGGTCAAAGTGGACATATTACCTATATTATGTGACCTTACAATACATAATTACACGTAATATTGTGAAATACTTTTTATCATCTCATAAAATGGTGTGCTGTGGTTTAGCAGAGAATCTCCCTGTAATCTTTTTAAAATAGTATCTATTAGATCTAACAGTATAAATGTTATAGTGTAACTATCTTATGGAATCCAAACATTTCTACATGTTAACGCTGTTCTATGTAGAATAAAAGCATCTGGAAAATGTGGAAAAAAAAAGATTATGTTTTGAAATTATTCTGTCCATAATTATCACTGTAAAAGACTGTATTACATTTGATGTATCATAATTCTTTTAAAATTTTCCTTAGATAGGACGTTTCTAATGCTCACAAGTTCTTGCTAGTATAGACAATATAGGCAATAATATAATGAACAGCTTACAATTTGAAATCATTTTGGTCAATTTAGATTAATCGTAGGAGTAAGGGGCCTCCCTGGTGGCGCAGTGGTTGAGAGTCCGCCTGCCGATGCAGGGGATACGGGTTCGTGCCCCGGTCTGGGAGGATCCCATATGCCGCGGAGCGGCTGGGCCCGTGAGCCATGGCCGCTGGGCCTGCGCGTCCGGAGCCTGTGCTCTGCAACGGGGGAGGCCACGGCAGTGAGAGGCCCGCATACCGCAAAAAGAAAAAAAAAAAAAAATCGTAGGAGTAGGAGTAACCATTTACTTGGTTAAAAAGCTTATGACTCTCATTTGCAACAATGTGGTTGGACGTATAGGGTATTATGCTTAGTGAAATAAGTCAGGCAGAGAAAGAAAAATACTCTATGTTATCCCTTGTATGTGGAACCTAAAAAATAAAACAAATGAATGAATATAACAAAACAGAAACAGACTCACAGATATAGAGAACAAGCTAGTGGCTACCAGTGGGGAGACAGAAGCAGGAAGAGGCAAGATAGGGGTAGTGGATTAAGAAGTACAAAATACTGGGGCTTCCCTGGTGGCGCAGTGGTTGAGAGTCCGCCTGCCGATGCAGGGGACACGGGTTCGTGCCCCTATCCCGGAGGATCCCACATGCCGCGCAGCGGCTGGGCCCGCGAGCCATGGCCGCGGAGCCTGTGTGTCCGGAGCCTGTGCTCCACAACGGGAGAGGCCACAGCAGTGAGAGGCCCGCGTACAGCAAAAAAAAAAAAAAAAAAAAAGAAGTACAAAATACTATGTATAAAATAGTTAAGCAATAAGGATATATTGTACAGAGCATGGAAATATAGCCATTATTTTTTGTAACTTTAAATGAAATCTAATCTATTAACAATTGAATCACCATGTTGTACACCTGAAATTAATATAATATTGTGAATCAACTCTACTTCAATTAAAAAAAAAAAAGCTTATGACTCTTTACTACATTTCTCAAATCTTCTTTCCACTTGGAACATCCTTTTCCCTAATCTTTGTATCTAAATCGTAATCACTTTCAAGGGCCCAAAAAACTATGCCGTCTACCTTGACCATTTTCCTGTCTCCTCCTCCTCTTAAGACAGAAGTCAGCCTCCTCCCATGCAAGCGCCCATAGCACAGTTTTCATGAAAGGGGCTTGCTTCATTCTAAACACACTGAATTAATGATATGTATATATGTGTCTATTAACAGACTGTAGGCTACCCGAGAGGCTGTTTCTTGTTCTCCCTCATAACTTCCCCTAGAGATTTTCCATTATTTCAAGCTCTCTTCTGTATTTTGTTTGTATTTTACCAAGAGTTCCTATGCGTTTGGAGTAGAGGTCAGAGTCAGAGATGGGAGAAACTTGTCATACCAGATCAGTATAAAATCTTGACAAGAAAACCTAAGGATTCTTATTTCTTTCGCCCTCTGAAAAAAGAATAAGAAAATATATTCATATGTGTTGCAACATCTCAAACTGAAAAAAGAATAAGAAAATATATTCATATGTGTTGCAACATCTCAAATTGAGGTGTAAGTTTCATCCAAAAGGCAGTGAGCAATATTACAACATAAGATTTGGGAACCTGGTTTTATAAACAGGATGTCTGGGAGATCCAGACGAGAGTTTGGGTTCTAACTCTACTTTTGTCTCAATAAGTCATTTTTAAGGATATAGCTGTTCTGAGCCTATTTTCCCAAAATGAGACATTAATTTTTGCCTCATAAGTTTTGGTTAATTGGGGGTTAATTTTTGCCTCATAATTTTCATCTCATATTAAAAAATGAAACAGTAATTCCCTGGCAGTCCAGTGGTTAGTACTCCACGCTTTCACTGCCGAGGGCCCAGGTTCAATCCCTGATTGGGGAACTAAGATTCCCCCAACCTGTGCGGCACAGCCAAAAAAAGAAAAGAGAGAAAAAAAAAAAAAAAGGCATGTACCTTATCTGTGATCTGAGCTTCCCATTCTCTTTCAGACAGGAAATTAAACCTTTCCCTCCCCATTAATGCGTTTCTAATTCTGGTCTTAGACAATCACCACACTTGGTCATTCTACATCCAACACACACACACACACACACACACACACACACACACACACACACACACACACACACACACACACACACACACACACACACACCATGCGTCATGCAACTGCAGCTGGTTACTATGAAGTTGCATTTCGGCCCAAAGAAAGAAAAATCTGAAACCAATTTCAGAACCAAGAGGAAATTTTATTCATAGGAGTATTTCTATTACCCAGTCTGCTCAGACAATGTCAGGGCAACATTTTTGTCTTCAAATCAGCTTTCCTTGTTTCCAGAGAACATTTTACTTTCTCCATCACTAAGCCACTTTTCTTTAATCTTTGTGTAAAGTTCTCTATGGCTTGGCAAAGTTCTTCACTCTCCTGAAAGGCAAGCTGAAGAGAGATCATTTTTTGAAGTTAACAATTTAAGAACTGAGACTCAGCTCTACACTCGGAAGTTAATGAGTAGTGTTTAGGTACCCAAATGGGGGCTCAGAACAAGGCTAGCTTCAGTACGGATCTGGGTCTTCAAATGATGAATCATTTAAATTTGCAGGATGGCTGGGGGCTGCCTAGGGCCCCTTTCAGGATGCTGCCAAGTGTCCCTCTCTTCCCCCTGGGGTACAGAGATATATATAAAATCTTGCAACTTGGTGTGTCTTGGGGGAAGTTATCACTGCCTGCCCCTTGGGTACTTTTTTATTTTCTGAAAATAAAATTTAGTGGCTTAAATCTACTTGTCATCCCAGTAATAAATATAGACTAAAAGAGGAGTCTCAATGAAAATGGATCTGTCCAGCATTTTTGTGATTTTTTTTTGAAGTCTAGAAAAATTTTAGAGACTTTTCACAGCAATACTTCCAAGTCTAAGACATAAGTTTATGTACCTTGCTCTTTAAAGCACATGAGACAACAACCCCTACCAAAAGGGCCTCATAGGTATTAATGATGATGGTGGAGAATGGGAATTCATATACAAAAACATGAGTTACTAGTTTATAGGCCCCACCCTACAATCAGGCCAAGACCAATCCATTCAAAGACATTCCAAATTGAACAGCTATTTACTGAGCATATGCCAAGAGCGACACCAGGCCCTGGAGGCACAGCTGTGAATAAGACAGAAAAGAGCCCACTCTTACCAGTGCCTTCTCCAACTCCAACTCAGCTGGTTTGGGAGCTTCTTGGATCAACTCACAGACTGGAAGGGCACTGCTCCACTCCCCATCAATGCACTGTTGATGCTGTGTGCCCACCAGGAAGTACCTGGACGCAAGTTAGAATGGCAACAAGGTTTCCACTTCCACTTCTTGAACTGGGCAACTAAAGCTGGTTTTATGTAACAGTGTTTCAGTATTTCACACTGTAATAGAATCTACTTTTCTGCCCCAGAGCCCTAATGCATGCTTAAGTTATCTCAATATTACAAAGCAGTCATAAAGTAAAACCACTCTCCTGGGGGTAGAGAGGACCCAAGTGATGAGTCAGACTGTAAGACATGGAGGAGTGAAAAATTCTAAATATGTATTTTTACGCACACAGTTTTTGGGTGGGAAGGGTGAGGGAGGAAGCTCTTCATTGTTCAGTAACTTTAAAAAAGCATCTGTCATCTATGCTCTAAAAAGGAGTAGAAAGCTAGAGACAGCCTTCAAATAAATCTTGGGGAACTGCTTAAAAGGAGCCTCAGGGCTTCCCTGGTGGCACAGTGGTTGAGAGTCCGCCTGCCGATGCAGGGGACGTGGGTTCGTGCCCCGGTTTGGGAAGATCCCACATTCCGCGGAGCGGCTGGGCCCGTGAGCCATGGCCGCTGGGCCTGCACGTCCGGAGCCTGTGCTCCACAACGGGAGAGGCCACAGTGGTGAGAGGTCCGCGTACCGCAAAAAAAAAAAAAAAAAAAAAAAAAAAAAAAGGAGCCTCAGCTCTTAATCAGAAAAACATGAGAGTTGATGGCAAAATGCATTGGAGGTAAATAATGAGATTGAAATGCCAGTGAGCTCACAGGCCAGGAAAAGAAAAGGTTAGGAGATCTGTAAGCGGGTGACCGGGCAGTCTAAGTTAAGGTTAGACTTTAATTACTATGTCCTAAGAATCTCTACTCTAAATAATTCTATTTCTGTACTTCCATACATTCTGTGGGTTTTTTGAGTTTTTTGTTCTGAGACTGCTTAGAAAAACATACTTTTTTTGGGGGGGTGGCTGCATTGGGTCTTTTGCTGTGCGCGGGCTTTCTCTGGTTGCGGCAAGAGGGGGCCACTCTTTGTTGCGGTGTGAGGGCTTCTCACTGCAGTGGCTTCTCTTGTTGCAGAGCACAGGCTCTAGGCGCGTGGGCTTCAGTAGTTGTGGCACACGGGCTCAGCAGTTGTGGCACACAAGTTCTAGAGCGCACGCTCAGTAGTTGTAGCGCACAGGCTTAGTTGCTCCACGGCATGTGTGATCTTCCTGCACCAGGGCTCGAACCCGTGTCCCCTGCATTGGCAGGTGGATTCTTAACCACTGCACCACCAGGGAAGCCCCAGAAAAACATACATTTTAAACATTTTATCTTGTCTTAGCTAAGAGAAAAAAGAGTGATACTTCTATTAGGATAAATAGGAGGATCAGTCTGTCTTCTAGGGCTTGGGGAGAGCTGGCAGTGGGCTAAAGCAGCTCACAAAATCAGCATGTGCAGGACTTCCCTGGTGGCACAGTAGTTAAGAATCCACCTGCCAATGCAGGGGACACGGGTTCAAGCCCTGGTCTGAGAAGATCCCACATGCCGCGGAGCAACTAAGCTTGTGCTCCGCAACTACTGTGCCTGCGCTCTAGAGCCTGCAAGCCACAACTACTGAGCCCACGTGCCACAACTACTGAAGCCCGCGGGCCTAGAGCCTGGGCTCAACAACAAGAGAAGCCACCGCATGAGAAGTCCACGCACTGCAATAAAGAGTAGCCCCCGCTCTCTGCAACTAGAGAAAGCCCACGCACAAAAACAAAGACGCAACGCAGCCAAAAATAAATTAATTTTTAAAAAAGTTAAAAAATCAATTCAAAAAATATATATATCAGAATGTGCTAGGTAATCAGGAGACTAGGTTGAGACAGACTGGGTCTTTTCCAAAACAAGGCTATTAGTCAATGGGCAAGGTCTCATATTTTAAAAGCTGCAATACACTTACCTCGCTTCACAGTAATAAGTAATGGAAGATCCCGAGTTGAAATCTATTCCTTCAAAATAGCCATGAGTTGGATTCTCAGGAGGGCCACAGTCTCCTGAGAGACAGGAGTATAAGAATGACAGCTGTGAAGTCCAGTAATGCTCAATTAACAACGCCAGGCCCCTAAGTGCAACTGTGTAGTCCAGCACCTGCCACCTTCACAGCAGCCCATGTGGGATCTGGGACATGTTCTCCATTCATTTCCTCTGGTCAAATCATATTTATCCATGAGAAAGACTCCCTCCCCTGGCTCATTCTCTGAGTCATTAGTGATGTGAGATTGGCAGAAACTTTGTGATTGGCAAGAACTTGAGGAAAGGAAGGTTAAGTTATAGAGATGCTAATTGTTAGTGTACAAGAAGGGGAAAATTAGGCTATAGGTAGAGATGGAAGAAGTAATTCCTGAAACAGTAAATAGTGTGAGCTCAAATGGAGGTTGACTACCCCTGTGTGACAGTTGTACCATATGAGAGATTCAGCAAAAAACGGAAAGAGGAAAGAGGATGAGTCCGTAAAATTATGGAAAGAGAGTTGGACAAGGTACTAGATGTTGTGAGTTTTGGCTTTGGCTGCTCCACTGACCACATGGCATGTAAGAAGCCATTTTACCTTTCTCAGCTTCCTTCTTTTTTAAAAATTAATTAATTATTATTTATTTATTTTTTTTTGGCTGCATTGGGTCTTTGTTGCTGCATGCAGGCTTTTTCTAGTTGCAGCGAGCAGGAGCTACTCTTCGTTGCAGTGCACAGGCTTCTCACTGCAGTGGCTTCTGTTGTGGTGGAGCACGGGCTCTAGGCCCTCAGGCTTCAGTTGTTGTAGCACGTGGGCTCAGTAGTTGTGGCTCTCAGGCTTTAGAGCCCAGGCTCTGTAGTTGTGGCGCATGGGCTTAGTTGCTCCGCGGCATGTGGGATCTCCCCGGACCAGGGCTCGAACCCATGTCCCCTGCACTGGCGAGTGGATTCTTAACCACTGCGCCACCAGGGAAGTCCTCAGCTTCCTTCTTAATCTATAAGATGAGCAGGCTAAATAATATTATCCCTAAGGTCCCTTTCAGCTCTGAGGTTATATGAGTCTAAACTTGTTGATCAAGATTAACAGCTGGGCTTCCCTGGTGGCATAGTGGTTAAGAGTCCGCCTGCCGATGCAGGGGACACAGGTTCGTGCCCCAGTCCGGGAAGATCCCACATGCCGCGGAGTGGCTGGGCCTGTGAGCCATGGCCGCTGAGCCCACGTGTCTGGAGCCTGTCCTCCGCAATGGGAGAGGCCACAACAGTGAGAGACCCATGTACCGCAAAAAAAAAAAAAAAAAAAAAATTAACCGCTAAATTAAGAATAATTATGTATTTACTGAAACACAAAGTCTTCAAAACAAATAGATAACTAAAACAGCAAAGCATAAAAGAGTATGTATAATACTATTTTTGTAAAACACAGGCACATACCAACATATATGAACAGAAGAATAAAAGTCTGAAAATTATATACCAAAGTATTCTGTTATCTCTGGGTGGTAGGTTTGTAGGTAATTAAATGTTTTCTTCTTTTATTTTCTGTATTTTTCCACAACAGAGATGTATTACTTGAGCAGTTAATAAATAATTTTTAAAAGATCAAAACCTGAATTCAAAAGTTGTGTGGAAGAAAGGAAAAAGAATTTCAATGAGTTGATTAAGGAACTCCAGTGTCCCAAATGGACACCTCACCAAAGATATACAGATGGCATATGAAAAGATGCTCTACATCATATGTCATCAGCAAAATGCAAATTAAAACAACAGTGAGATACTATTACACATCTATTAGAATGGTCAGTCTCTGGAACACTGACAACACCAAATGCTGGAAAGGTTTTGGAACAACAGTATTCATATACTGCTAGTGAGAATTCAAAATGGTAGAGCCCCTTTGGAAGACAGTTTGGTGGTTTCTCACAAAACTAAATATATTCTGACCACATGATCTAACTCCCAAAGAAGGTGAAACCTTACATCATAGAAAAAAAACCTTCACATGGATATTTTTAGCAGTTTTATTCATAATTGTCAAAACTTGGAAGCAACCAAGATGTCCTTCAGAAAGTGAATGGAAAAGTAAACTGTGGTACATCCAGAAATGAAACATTATTCAGCACTAAAAAGAAATGAGCTATCAAGCCATGAAAAGACATGGAGAAACCATAAATGCATGTTACTAAGTGAAAGTAGACACACTGAAAAGGCCACACAATGTATGATTCTAATTGTATGACATTCTGGAAAAGGCAAAACTATGGAAACAATAAAAAGATCAGTGGTTGAGAGGGGTGGGGGAAGCAAAGTGATAAATAAGCAGAGCACAGAGGATTTTTAGGGTGGTGAGAATACTCTGTATGAGATTATAACGATGTACATATGTCATTATACATCGGTCCAAATCCATTGAATGTACAACACCAAGAGTGAACTCTTAGGTAAACTATGGACTTTGAGTGATAATGATGTGTCAACGTAAGTCTATCAATTGTAACAAATGTACCACTCTTGTGAGTGACGTTGATAATGGGGGTGGGGTGGGGGGGAGGCTGTGCATATGTGGGAACAGGAGCAATAGGGGGAGTCTCTGCATCTTCCTCTCAATTTTATTAGAAACCTAAAACTGCTCTAAAAAAATAAAGTATTGAAATAAATAAATTTGCAATGTTAGATGTGTACCATTCCAAATGAGATTTTAAAATTAATTTTTTGTTTCCTATTTTTTAATTTAAAATTCTGGTTAGGAGTGCATTATAATACCAAGTCTGTCCATCCAGAATCTTTTCTTTTATTTATGTCTTATTTTAGGTCCTTTGGTAAATTTTCCTATAGGTCTCATGAATGGAATTATTTTTACATTTCAATATTCATCTGATAACTATTACTAGAAAGTGAAAACTGTGGATTTTTCAATATTTATTTTGTATCGAAGAATGAAGTTTTTAGTAGAATTTCTTGGATTTTTCAGGTATATTTTGCAAATAATGATATCCTATGACTCACCAATCATTCTAGGACTCTATCCTATAGAAATAGTAGCATAGACATAAGGATGTATGTGTATAGACATATATATATACAATAACATTCATTTCACCATTGTTTGTAATAGCAAAAATATGGAAGTATAATAAATGTTCATCAATATGAGAGATATGGAATAAATCACGACATATCCACATGTAGTTAAAAAGCAGGAGGTAGAGCTACACATACCAATCTGAAAAAGATTCCCATGTATATTGTTATATGAAAAAAGAAGCTATTTAAAAAATATGTATAGCAAAGTCCCATCTTTGTATGTATATATGTGTGTTGGTATGTGTGTGTGTGCATTTATTTAAAATATCTGTGTAGGGCCTCCCTGGTGGCGCAGTGGTTGAGAGTCCGCCTGCCGATGCAGGGGATACGGGTTCGTGCCCCGGTCTGGGAGGATCCCATATGCCGCGGAGCGGCTGGGCCCGTGAGCCATGGCCGCTGGGCCTGCGCATCCGGAGCCTGTGCTCCGCAACGGGAGAGGCCACAACAGTGAGAGGCCCGCATACCGCAAAAAGAAAAATAAATAAATAAATAAAATAAAATAAAATAAAATATCTGTGTAAACATAAGAAAAAGTCATTAAACCCATCCAACTAATTACCTCTGAGAGCTATGAACTGTAGTGATAAAAGGAGGTATTTTCAACTCTTATTTTATGTAATTTTGCAATGATGACTTATGGTATTTTTCCCCCTGTTTTTGTTTATCTTTCAAAAAAAAAAACACGTTATCGCTTAATCTTGAAATTAAAAAAAATATATAGTCGGATGTCCCAAACTACCCTGTGTTAGATCTAGTAGTACAGGAATCCTACTTGGGGTGCGGGGGTGGGGAGGCGGGTGTTGTTTATTGTTTGGGTGCTGATCATTTCATTAGAATACATTGCTTGTGTTGAGCTTGGCTCTTTCTTGGTTGCCTGCTAGGTCCTAAACCCTTCCCAGATACAAAAAAGAGGACAGCGTTGTGGGCATGTGGTGAATGGCTAGACTTTCACTGCCGATCAGTATCTTTGGGATTTACACTTTTTTTCTCTTATACTTACTGCTTTTGCAGACAGGAAAGGGAGGCACCCAAGTGTGGTTCTCTAGGCACCGGCTCCAATTGCTGCCCTTGAGGATGTAATGCTCATTGCACTTAAACGTGACAGTGTCATTCACATTCACAGGCTCCAAGGAACTAAACTCACCATTCACCAGCAAAGGGTCAGGACAGTGGCCCACTGAAGAAGAAAACAGGCAGAGATCTGAAAGGGCTAAGCGGAAACCCACCACAGCAAAGGCTAGACCTCCTCAGGCTTCATCAAGAAAATTGAAAATGAGAAGTAAAACTGCACCTTTTAATATGGACTGGTACATGGTATGAAACCATATCAGTGCAGAATGAGAAAAGACTGGGTTGCCCTTAACTGTGGTAGAAAATGTCTTGATCATGCACAAGAGTGACAACTGACATTTGAACTTACTAAAATTAAGCATGTAGTTGGAAATTACCAATAGCATGTTCATCATTCTCTTACGTTAAGCATTGCTCAAAATTCTTGAGCCTATGTTTGAGGCAAATGTTTCCTTCCCTTTCATCCTGTCAAATACACACATTAGTCATCATTTTTTACTTTGTTTTCTTTTGTTCTGCCCAGGTCGAAAAACAGAATACAGAGGGATGTGAATTTGGTTGTATGAATAAAGGATAAATATACAGGTGTGCTTTAGGTATAAAGGAGAACTTTACACTCTAGGTTTAAAGGAGAACTAATCCAGCTATTCCTAAAAACAGTATTAATAAAGAGAATGTGGACTAATTATTCTCCATCTCTACAGACACCACAAATGAGTTTTATGAACCTGAAAAAATCAGTTAGATTTCAGTTATCACATCTGTAAATTGAGAACATAATTTTTCCCATTTCAAACATTATATGATGGGGCTTCCCTGGTGGTGCAGTGGTTAGGAATCCACCTGCCAATGAAGGGGACACAGGTTCGAGCCCTGGTCCAGGAAGATCCCACGTGCTGCGGAGCAACTTAGTCTGTGCGCCACAAGTACTGAGCCTGCTCTCCAGAGCACGCGAGCCACAATTACTGAGCCCACATGCCACAACTACTGAAGACCATGCGCCTAGAGCCTGTGCTCCACAACAGAAGCCTGCACACCACAATGAAGAGCAGCCCCCACTCACCACAACTAGAGAAAGCCCGCGTGCAGCAACGAAGACCCAAAGCAGCCAAAAATAAAGTAAATAAAATAAATTTATTAAAAAAAATTATATGATGGATGAAATGGAATGATAAGATATATTTACTTCAAAATAATAATAATGCAAAGCAGAATTGTAGATTTAAAAAGTCGTGTTGATCATACATATGAATTCATTTTACACTTCTCTCTTTTGTATATGTTTAAAATTTTTCATAACTTAAAAATTTTAAAGCAATATGATATTAAACAAATTACAGCCCCCCCCCAAGAAGTAGTTTTAATATGTAGAAGAAATCCTTTCCTTCTTGTAGGGATGATTGCGTCTACTAATTCAACTAAATTAATACTAAGAGCTGATTATGTACCTACTAAGAGAAGTTCCACAACTAGAGTGCTTTAAAAATGTATTACTAGAAGTTGAGAATTTTTTTTCTTATAAAGTCTTACCATGGCCTACTGGAGGTACGATATGAAAGAATACAGAGGGATGACAAGGTGAACAAAGTAGCAGAAAGATCAAACTTACAGCGGCACTCGGGAGCGGGGGCATTCCATCCCTTAGATGCATTACAAAAAAGGGTTTTCTCTCCTACCAGGTGGTAGCCATTGTTACATAAGTAAGTCCCCAGAATTTGTCCTTCCCCCTCCTTTGCAATAAATATGCTATTGTCCACTGGGGGGAGTTCTGGACAGATCTCTGTTGGAGGGAAAAAAAAAAACAAAAAACAGATTCGTTTGACGTATCATGTGCCCTGAGGAAGCACTTACTAGATTCCACATCCAGGTGTCTTTTGGCTTGATTATTAATTCTGATTCCTTGTACTCTTCCATGTCCATGTACCTCCACATCCCTTCCTGCCCAAGGATTCCCAAAGTTTTGTTTTCAAAAGGATAACAGGAGTTTTACTCAAGTTCAGCCATAAGTTATCCACTCCTAAAAAAAACAATCCCCTTTCCAAATAGTGGTGCTGGAGTTTATCATAAATAAGACCTCTCAAGATTTTGAAATTGGTACATTTTTTGTTCCCAGAACAGAAAGGGAAAGTAGCAGACAATGACCCACTTCATAGAGCAAAATCATTAAATATTTACTATGCCCCTATTGAGTTCAGAGCATTAGGCCAAGTAATTTGAGATTTTTCAATGACAGAAATATATTTTATAAACTTCAATTTCATTAAAACCCCAGATAGAATGTCTCATAATCCACAAGCTGATATCATGCCTTACAAACTGAGGTTTAGAAAAGCATACGTACCATCTGAGGCAGAAATCAGCCACATATCCACAAGACAGCACATAAACCAAAAAAACATCTTGCAATCAAAATTGTTTGACCCGGGTTGGAAATAACACAGCCTAGGATCCTGGCTTAGATCAAAATAGGTCTTCTCACACCACTTGAGATCAGACCAACCACCTCCTTCCTAGAGAAGGGGTTTTCTTGATTTCTCTTCCCTGGAAGGAAAAAAAATTCTACAACAGGAAATAAGAGTAGCTGTAAGGAAGTTGGTACAAGGAGGGATTTTGCAAAAACCCAAAGGGGTGATAAAAAAGAGTTGCCAGTTTTAAAACTCAGTTTCAGAAACGGCCCAAGTGTTGCTTATGCAAATCCAGTTGACCAGTCCCTTTGAACTGCAGGCTGATCCTTCCTCAACAGATTTGGGCCAAATGGTCTTGCCATGACCTTCACATCTGTCGATATTTGCCAGTGTTTACAGTCCACCTTCTGTAACTCTCTCCAGCACTGTGGGTAGAGGCGGGGAGGTGGGGGTGGAGGTGTACATCCCTTGTGCTTTCCCAAGTAAAACCCAACTCTGGGTGCTACCTCCTCCCCCTTTCTCAAATACCAGGTATCCTAAGACTGTAAGCAGCATTGAAGACTGAAAGTTCAAGGAAGTCAACTAACCTTACCTGATTCCAACCTTCCAGACCATATGGCTTCCCAGAAAGGAACTGGTCCTTGTGGATTCCAAACTTGAGAAGGACTCCAAAGTCCTGCAGCAACACAATGTCCTCATTTGCCAGGTCTGCACCAGGCTTCCCTTTCCATGATCTTCTGGGCAGGATTTGACCCGAGTCCAGAGTCAACCAAATGAGCTAAGAGAGAGATGAGGGGAATGCTTTGGTCTTGGGAATGAAGCATGTAAAATTGCTTTTGGGTTCCCATAGATTCTTGTTCACGATGATTACAGCCATTAGCTAGTTGTCTGTGCTCCAATTACAAAACTGGGGTAAAAGTCCTACAAAATCTTAAGTTTAAATAAAATAACAAATATAAAGCATAATAATAAATATAAAAACACAGTAAGGTCTCAAATGTTATTCTCATCCCCACCCATTATCATTACTTTGTAATGATTTGTTCATGTCTTTCTTCCACACTAGACTATGTTAACAAACAAAATTCAAGATCTAATTGGCTTTATTCAACAATTCGTTAATCGGGCAGCATCCCACCTAGTAAATACAAGGGCACTCTGAGGAGTTGTACAAAATGGAGGGTTTTTATAGAAGGAGAGTGGGGCAAGGAAGTTACTAGCAAAAGAAAAGGAAGAATTGTTTCAGGATAGGTCACCTTCTTTGGGGGAAAAAATGAGAGTCTAATCATGCAGATTACCTCATTAGCGCTGACCAGAAAATTCCAGACTGGCCCAATTAAGAGTATATTCCTGGGGAAGGTCAAAATTGCAGTTAGGTCAAGTATTAATATTAAATCTAGGTTTGGTATCAGGACTTTAGCACAGATTACATCATTTGGGACCTGTGGTTCCCTCTTTAACAACTGTCAACAATTCTAGAACAGGGATTGTGCCTCATCTGTGTTTGCATTCCCTTCCTCTGCATTGCATAATGAAAAGTATTGATAGAATTGTCTGCTAAATGAATAAAGCAATGCAGAGTAAATGAAAAGAAGAGTCACCCAGAAACTCTACCACAGCCCCTCAAATCCATACTGATAACTTATTTATTATATACTGCTTTTATGGTTTTTCTGTGTCTTTGGTCAACTAATATGTGAGCTCCTATAGTGCAAGCATCTTTTAAAGTATAATTTTCCAAAAATTAATAACATGACATTCATGTAAATATAAAATGAACAAGTGTCAAAGATTTCACTCAACTCATTAATAAATGAGGGAACCATTAAGATGCTACAGTGAATTTAAAGAAGAATTTGAGGAACAGATATATAATATATAGTCAGTCAAAGGCATTCTAAAATGACTTTTCTGCTAGAAGCAAAACTGGTTAATATACAGGGCAACAAACTGTAATACTTGAAATCAGATTTTCTAACTGATGGAAATTAATTGAATCTCTACTGGACAAAATTATTTTGCTTTTCCCTGATTGGGAATCATTTGCATTGTTCTCAGAAAAGAATCATTTGCATTCCTACCCATTTTCTACAAATTAACCTCTACTCTTATAAGAGAGTTGTAAAAAAAGCCTAGTTAATAGAAAGTCAACCAAAATTACACACCCTTATGGAAGTTAATAGAAAGTCAACCAAAATTACACACCCTTATGGAATCAATAATCCCTAGAGAGTGTCTGCTAGAGAATACTCAGTAATTCATTAAAAAAATGTCTCCAGGGCTTCCCTGGTGGTGCAGTGGTTAAGAATCCACCTGCCAATGCAGGGGACATGGGTTCGAGCCCTGGTCGGGGAAGATCCTACATGCCGCAGAGCAGCTAAGCCTGTGCGCCACAACTACTGAGCCCGCGTGCCACAACTACTGAGCCCGTGTGCCACAACTACTGAGCCCGTGCACCTAGAGCCCGTGCTCTGAAACAAGAGAAGCCACCGCAATGAGAAGCCCGCACACCACAGCGAAGAGTAGCCCCCGCTCACTGCAACTAGAGAAAGTTCGCATGCAGCAACGAAGACCCAACGCCTCCAAAACAACAAACAAACAAACAAATAAATAAATAAATCTCCTTAAAAAAAAAAATGTCTCCAGTGATCTCTGTTTGTCTAGTTCCAAGATTTGAGTAATTTTTAACATACCACATATTCTATTTCTTGAGGAATACATGTTCCTCAGTATCTAGTGTACATAATGTTTGTACAATAAATAATAAAAAATGAAAGAAATTTTTGTTTATTGCTACATAAACATGAGTATAAAATAGAGCGTTATTACAGGAAATAATTGCAAATAAGTCTTCGTCTCAATGGCTTATTTTAGGTTCAGAATGATTAGGACTTTAGAAAGGTACTATATTGCTTATAATACTGTCTTCCTAACATTTCTTCGTGAAATGTAAAAATATTTACACTAAGTGGGATATAGAGAGACTATAAATATCCTCACAAAGTTCAGGTCAGGTTTTATGGTCAAATAAATTAAAAGAAAACTTTGTTTTCAAAGCGTATTGAATTTGTAATTCCATATAAGGGATTATGTGTTTTATTATGAGCGTCCAAGTTTGAATAAACTAATAAATGAGCATTCACTGACCCTTCTAGACTGTTGAACAATTTGATCTAATCCAGATTGTTTCCTGGAGAACCAGGGTAATAAATCAGGTGCAGAAGTTGTACTCAGACTGGTTTGATTACTTTACAAAGGGATGGAGGCCAGTAATTAGCGGAAGAGATCAGAAGGTGAGGGCGGAGGAGTAGAAAAACAAAAGTCCACTATGCCTAGGCTGGGGGAAGAGTTGTGGGGAGTTAAACATGGAGAACACACCCTGTGATATGTGTGTGTGTGATTTGAAGAGAATTGGGAAAAGATTTTTAAAAGTTCTACAGTATGTTACGAATGGATTTCCTTCGGTCTTTGTCAAGACAATTCAGAAAAGATCTAAATTGCTTCTCTGATTATTTTTTATTTACTGAGTTGATGTTTCTTGAATGCCTCACCAAGAAAAACCTGGGCCAGAAAAGTAGCTTTTATTCAGATTACATGAGAATAAAGTATATAAATTTTAAAAAGGTCAAAATGTTCATGAAGCATTGTAGAATAAGCTTTGCTTGTGAGTCAAGACAGACATGCACTACAGCAAGATCAGACTTGATGAATGACAAATAGTGTGTCTTTAAGTGGTGGCAATATAACTCTTCAAAGACTACTGCTCACCTTGTTATGTCCCTTCAGACTTACTGCAAAGGCCCTATTACCTACTGAAGCAGATTGCTATTCATTCCCAAAATCCATTCCATCCTTCTTCTTTAGTAATTAAACCACAATTATAGCTAGCACAAGGTCACTTGGAATTTTGTTTTAAAAATACATTTCAGCCTGCCTGTAGTTATATACAGCCATGAGCTATGAGAATAAGTACTGCGTGCAACATTTAGAAAACACCCTTAAAGGAAGGTGGTGTACCCTTTTTGCTCCCTTTTTACTGACTGGAATGTAGACATGATTCCGGTAGCTTGATATTGTACTATGAGGTAGAATCCAGCACATTGTAGGTGACAGTAACCTTCTGCATGTGTAAGGTGCTGTTATTTTGGATTTGGTGACACCTTCAGCTGAAACCAACTCTAATCTGAAACACTGATGAATACAAGAAAATAAGGGCCCACTGGTATTTGAGTGAAAGGACCCAGGAATTTAAATTTGGAAAAAAATGTTTAATAGACTTTACTAAATTGTGCCCAGAGGCTGTTTTCCATCCCATGCACAAATTCTAAAAAAGCAACGGATGAAAGAGAAAACCTAGGAAGTGAAAACTGAATGTAAACAATAAGGTAAATGGATCACTAATGAAGAAAACCCAAACGGATAAACAAGCTATTCCCGGAAAGTAGGCTGGATACTTGGTGAAGAGCATTATACTTTTTGAGGCGAGGTCCCATTAGATCTGGAATGCTCTTCCCAAGGGCTCTGATGCTTCTGAAATTATTTCACTTAATTGCAAGGAGAAACTCACCTATAGAATCTGTCTTAGTTTTCAAACGTGCGGTACCACATATACAACCAAAAAGCGTACTTAAATGTCTTTGGGAATTCAGAAGGCAGTTATTCTGCCCCAAATGCAGCTGGCTTAATGAGAATAAAAGAAAAAAGACTTTGTTCCCTTAAGTTTTTAAGAAAACAAAAACATTACTCTCCATGATTAGCAATGTTATCTTATTACAATCTATTCAAATTTTTAACTAATCCACAATGTCTAGTTAAAAAAAAGTGAGCATTTCAGAATCTCATATATTCCCCTTCTCTGCTTAAGAGTTAAAATCAAATAGGTGTGTCTTCATTTTTTATGTCAAAGGAAAGAAAGGAATATGAGGTGCATGAGTATGTGTAGATTATCATCTACCTCCTGGTTTCCTACTTTGAGGTCCAGGAATAGGTTTCAGGAAGTCATGACCCCCCACTAAATTGTATGTACAACTTATGTGTGTACCTTTTTCTGGGAAGAGACTCCTTAGCTTTTATCAAATTCTCAAATGAGTTCAAGACAATGAATGTAGGTTGGATGGTGCAGAATACTTCAAGACCATAAAGCATGGTAACAGGCTATTGTCAGACTGCCAGAGGAAGTATCAGTGGGGTTGTCACCAACAAGGACAAGCTAGTGAACCCAAAGGCTGACCCTCCTCATGGTGAGTCCCCAGTGAAGACCCTGGAGAAATTTAACACATGATGTAACAATTATGGCTACAGAAATAAAGCAAATAATGACCATTACCCAATACTGGAGCACTCTCCAAAAAGTCATTTTCTAATCCTGATCAACTTTTAAGTTTCCAGCTATATTGAAAAGTAGTATGTTATGTGTTTATTGGGCCCTCACCATCACAAATCTTATAATTTGACAAAAAACTCCATCAATATTGAGGTAAGTCTCACAATAAGGGTGTTCATTCACCTATTTATAAAACAGGGAGAATGATCAAAGACACTCCCAGCCTTCTTCAAACAGCGGCTTGATTGCTGAATAAGAGAAAACTTAACAAAAGGGCTTGGAGAGTTTTCCAAGGAAATCACATCCTTGACACCTTCGTTATTGTTACTCCTCCAGATACATCACTAAAGCTCATACATTTAGCACTTTCTCTCAATTTCAAACTGGGAGAATTCCTAAGTCATTTTCATGCTATCAGAGCCCTTGCGCTTATAGAATTTATCATTGTTTTACTGTTACTATAAACGTTTCATTTTATCTCCATTGCTAACCACCCTAGAGTGTTCCAAGTTCCTTATTCATAAATATTTGCATAACTATTATCTAAAAATGGTTTCGGTCAAGGTCATTTATAAGGGGAAGGCATTCCCTCCCAGAAGGGAGGGATGGGGTACAGACTTGCTGTTAAGTGTTTCCTTTCTAATAATAAACTCTAAAAAGAGGACAGACTGTGTTTTAGTCATTGCATGGCAACCAATAGGTGATCATTAAATATTCATTAAATAAATTAATAAAGCTCTAGAATGTTGATAATGCATGGCAGTAATGACCCCATTAATATCATTTTGAAATGCTAATGGAACTTCATAAAGGCAGAAGTCACTAGTTAAAACCACCAGTTGGAAATATATACACAATCTAATAATTTGAGAATCATTTTAAAGAAGCTAGCTTCAAATACATTTTGCATGATGTTACTATTGTGTATGTATAATGTACCAAATATTACCTTCTTTTGTGTGTGATTTTAAAAATTAGCTGCACTTTTTAATTAAAAATAACTTTTATTATATTTCTTATTACAAAAGCAATACATATTATTCACAAATTTTAGCATGATCTTATTCATCCAGGAGGTAAACTTTTCTCCAGAGAAATGTATCTCTTGGTTTATACTTATAATAAAAATCAATGAAAAAAATGTATTCAAAAGAAATCCACTGTGCCTTCACATAGTTATTATCCTTTTACAGAAGACAGATACCTACATTCTGAAATTTTAATTTAAGGTAATACTATGGACTTTAAACTTAAATACTCAAAATACCTAAATTTCTACCAAAAAAAAACTGACAACACAAATTACCTTACATTCTGATTAAATACATGCAGATATTAATATGGGGACTTAAAAATACCTTACATGGATGAATAAATAACTAAATAAAAACATTTATCAGATCAAAAGACAGTATATTTAGATGCAGAAAGAAACCTGCATCACAAGAACAAAATCATTACAGTACAACATGCTATGAGCAGCTAGATGAAAATTACCTGCTACAGAGCAGGGTCAGGAGACTTTCTGAAGGCAGCTTTGTGCACTTAAAATAAGCTCCTAGTTGGCTGCTGAACTGCCAGCAGCCCAGCGCATCACATCTTAGGTAACAGGGTCCTGTATCATCCACAGTATATAAGAACCATTCGGGAAAATTGCATTGCACTACTCTTCTTGCTACTCACCCTCTTGACCAGCAAGTGGGCATCTGAATGAAAAGGGGGAAAAAAATTTTAAAAGCTAATAACTTACTATTCTTTAAAAAAAAAAAAGGATTTTGCTTGTAAGATATAGTATCCTTGGGAGCTTCCATGCCTTCCTTCAGGAGCAGTGACATATTAAAATCGCATATGCAGGGACATATTTGTACATTTGACAATCACTGATCTAAGGAATAATTACCTGGTTTATCTTTAAGGGAAACCACATGATTAATGCATTGAGGGCTTGGTTCCCCCCCATCCCATTCCCCCAAGGTTCTACATGAGAGACCAGTAGACCACAATAGTGACAATTAGCTAAGAGGAAGGGATTAGAAGACCAGATGCTCTTGAAGTCATAACCACAGCTTTCTTAGAGATCGTATCATGGTAGCAGACCCCACAGAAGGGCATGTCTCCCTGCACCTGTTCTAAAACCAAAAAAACTCCTTAGGAGAGTTGATTCCCAAGGAAACTTCTTTTACTTCTTCATGTGATCCAAATGGCACCCTACTTTTCTCTCCAGCCATCATTTCCAACCACCAGAGAGGATGATGTCAGCCCTCTTCAGCTTTGAGAGGCACACAGTATCAGGTAGAAAATACAGTAGCTACAAAAGAGAACTCAGAGAAGGGTACATATTTTGTGGAGTCTTGTAGTCAGATCCTGCCCTCAAGGGGCCTGAAACAGGAAAAACTTCTCTAAACAAAAAGGTTGCTACTGATGCTGCTCTTCCATCACCACAGAAGAGATGTTATAGGAACTGAATTTCTCAGATACCCTCCATTCACCTGGTGAATTTGTCTCGTTTCCAACGTGACAAAAAAGTGACCGCAAACCTATGTATATTGTACCCTAGCCTGAGCACTTGTAGTGGATGTAGAGACCAGCTCTTACAGCACAGAAATGGTTTGCTGGAGTTCAGCCCTCTCACTTGGAAACAATTAAATCTGAAGAGGTATATTTGCACATTAGGCAAAGAAAGCCAGCTAGGGATACAGTCACAGGTCAGATGTTAAATGCCAAAATGGAACAGGACTGACCAACTTGGGCCAAACCTAGCAAAGAGATGATCAAAATGAAATTGGTTCAGGCTGTGAGATATTTTGAGGCACAGGGAAGTCAAGTTTTTCAGTGTAACTGATATTCCCATCAGGCATGAGGGGAAGAAATGTGGTGCAGCTTTTTCAGGGCTCATTTGGGTGGCCCCGAATGTCCAATCCCCACTGAACTTCCTGTTTAAGCCCCTTTGGAGCTGACATGCCAAGTTTTTCAGTAGGCCAGTCTCCCGGAGAGGTCTGGCCTCAGGCTTCACATCATCAGGAGAGCAATGGGGGGGAGGCCGGAGAGGAGAGCCTATGCACAGCCAGCGAGGTCTCCGCCTAGGAGCCAGAGAGGAAGAGAAATAAAGCCATTACACCGCCGCCAAATGACTAATGGAGGAAGTTGAGGAGAACCCTCACTCACCCTTCCAGTGCTCCCCACGGCTCACATCCCCGCATCTGCACACGTGCGTGAACACATTGGTGGGCTAGCACACGCCCCTCTACCCTCGGGAGTCAGACAAACTCTAATGGCTTAGTCCTGAGCTTCTTTCCCTGAGGAACCGACCTTGTGACCATGTTGAACCAAGCACTCCTTTCAGACCTGGAGCTAAGCTACATATCCAAGATAGGAGGCGGAAGCAGTAGGGAGCCCCGTGGTAAAAGGAGAGTATATAGGCTACATCAGCCAAAAGACCAGGCCAAAAAAATGATACTGCGGGCAGGGGCTACTTGGCTTCTGAGGAGGGTCCCTACTGCTGTAGTTATCCCAGTCCATCCTGAAATCAGTCATCAGAGCAGAAGTCAACTTCCTCCCATAAACTGGGATCCAACATTTGACCTTGTGAGAAATTCTCCTCCCCCCACCCCGCCCCCCAAGAACAGTTAAATGTGTGTTAAAACAGTCAAATGTTAAATGTGCATTGCCTCGATTCAGCAGGCCTGGGATGGGGCCCAAGAGCCTGCATGTCTAATGAGCTCCTGGTCCTTATTAAGGTGACAATGAATAAATAAGGCATGAGAATAGTGACACAATCCCACCTGTTTTTCCTATCCCAGAAGCAGTTAAATGCCATTTTACCCCACCAGCTGTAATCTCTTTAGAAACAGGAAGGTAATATTTTAGATGGAAGAGTCCACTAAATTCTAAGAGATCGCCAAAGGTTCTCTTTTTTTCCACAATAAATAATGAGTTCCATGTTGCTAGTGCGAGTCAGAGCACAGTGTGGTCAAAGGTAATTTTTTCTTAATTCTTGTAGAGGCGCCAAAAAGTACACACGGCTAAGTTCAGGTGCCTTCTATAATGTCATTCCCATCTTCCCCAGAAGGTGGTGCAAGAGAGCCACGCCTCCACCAAGGACTCCAGTCACTGTGGAGTGGCTTTTGCTGGTCTGAGGCTCAATTGCCAAGCAGCCTGAGGCAAAGTTTTCGGGGTGGGGGAGTGGTGGAGAACACAACCCAAAATACAAAACAAAAAACCCAGAAGCCTTCTGATAGATTCAAGTTACTCAACAATTTTATTTACCCATTCTACACACACACACAAAAGCACATTTCAAATACAGTTATACACCTTATGTGGATCTGAGTGCCATATTTTGACATCAATGTCACCAGATTAAATTAGAATGCTGCTAAGGATTAACATTCCTTCTTTCAACACAGCTGTGCCTAGGAAACATGCAGGATAGCTCTATTGCTTCGGTTCCCAACTCAGTCCATTCCATTTAACCCAGTGGTGCTCAGCCCACTCCCAATCCCTCCAAAGGGCACAGCTGGTGACGAGTCCTTTGCTTTTGCCACAGCAAAACTATCACCATATCAGAATGAACTGATTTTGTTACTTTAACACAAGAAAAACAAAATGTACACAAGCAATTCAGATACAAAAAACACTGAGTAGCTAAAAATTGGTCATGGATCCCCAGTGAAAGCCTTACTGAAAAGAATACTTTTGCCAAAATTTCCTTTGCATTTTTATTGATTATATTATAATTAAGAGGCAAATGGGTAGCAGACTAAAAACAGCAGCATTATCCAATGGAATGCTACAGCCCACAGCAGGGAAGCTGAGGACACAGAAAGTTCAGAAAGTGAAGTCCTGCCCAGAAATGGGGGAATGGATAGGATGACTTCAAGTAGAGGTAACAGTGTCAGGCTCTGAGAAGGCATTTCCTTAGCTGAGTTTACAAAATAACTTACAAGTGATGTTCAACCTTCATTTTCTACAAAATGAATAGAATTTGGCTGCTACTCTAAAAGAAATATCTATTAAAAATCATAGTGTAGGGCTTCCCTGGTGGCGCAGTGGTTGAGAGTCCACCTGCCAATGCAGGGAACACGGGTTCGTGCCCTGGTCCAGGAAGACCCCACATGCTGCGGAGTGGCTGAGCCCGTGAGCCATGGCCGCTGAACCTGCGTGTCCGGAGTCTGTGCTCCGCAACGGGAGAGGCCACAGCAGTGAGAGGCCCGCGTACCACAAAAAAAAAAAAAAAAAAAAAAAAAAAATCATAGTGTATAGACTTCCCCCTAAAGAAAACATGTGGAGTGGTTACTTCCTTTCTTTGTAGGACATGTACAATAGACAGAGAATTGTAGTAACATGCATACAGTGTCAACTGGTACAATTAGAAAACAGTCAGACTCGTCAGCTTATAGATCTTAGTAGAGCCTGTTGGTTAGTCAGCATAGGGACCCTACCAGAATCTGTCAGGCAGCACGCGGACCCTACCACAGTCTGTCAGGCAGTCAGCATATAGATACTTCTAGATACAGTGTTCTGGACATGAAGAGTCTAAATTAAATTCCTGGACATACTTCTGATGTCTGTGTCACCTCGATCGGAAGTCAGAGATCAATCCTGCCAATGTTGCAACCTGATTCAATTGTGAATCAAATTAAAATTAAAATATTTAATTCCAATAAAATTATTTAATTCAAATTAAAATATTTTAAAACACAAGTCAAAATGTATACCGGAAAACCTATGTAAAGTTATCAAATTTCTGGAAAACAAACACAACATGGCCTCTGGGCTTAAAAAAGACAATGGAATGTGCATAAGACTATACAACCCAGATAGAGTTCCCTCAATTATTAGGCACTCATTCCCCTTGTCCTTTGGCTATCCCAAGCATCAGTGAGTTTCTCTGGTACTCAGATCTTCTACTCACAGATACACCAATAAGATGGATTTATTTCCAAACAGCTGTATCATGTTTCTTCAAAATGCCAGTGTCTCTGAAGATCAAATGTGTGTTGCAAAGAGGAACACCCAGATCCTCACAGGAAACACTCAACCGTTCAGTCTAGGATACAAATATCTTGCATTCCTAACCCTAACTTCTTGGGAGTTAGTGGGTGGGTGGGGGATGGACAAAAAAAAACACAAAAAAAACAAAAACCAGAGATAAGGATATGGGGCAGACCCCTGGCACAATGCGTGTTTTTAACAGATTTTCTTATTCTACTTTCCAACTGAATGAAAAACAATCTCATTACCAAAACAAAAGCAAAAACAATACAGATAATAAATAAGAGCTAAATTCCGATTTAAGGATTAAGATATAGGAAAAGAAGCTAGTTGTCTAAATCTGCTTTAGATTCCTCTTCATATCTGTCACAGAATTCCTCATTCCTCATTAAAGCAGGAAAAAGATAATCAGTGATTATCAAAGACAATACAGTGATTTTTCCTTTCCTAATTTTCTACCAGTAGATTAAATGCTAAAGCCTTCACCTATTTCTCCCATAACACAGCTGAAAGCCTCAGCAAAAGGTACTCTGGAGTTCATCCTTTCTTACTAGCATTCGTGATAAACACATAATCAGAGTAACGGGTATATACTACCGACACACACTCAAATAAGAAGGGGAGAGGAGGACAGGAAAGAAAAGATGGGGAACAGGACTTCTCTAAAATGTGGAATAAGAACTCTCTTCTATTCTATGCTCTCCTGGCTTCTTTCTGCTGAAACTTCTCTGGAGGGATCTTGCTCTAAAAACCAAACAACGCTGAAATCCTTGCTGTTGTCAAGTTCTAATTTCTCATGTCCAATCTGAGAATTATAAGACCACCTCACTCCTCTTCTTGGGGAAGCAAACTAACACATGGGGAGAATGGCAAAATATCAGCAGGCTGAGAGCCCAGATGAACATCCCAGTGCCCTGTGTCTAATGCAGGGGTTTATAACAAGGTAAAACAACGCTAGTTTGTTAGAGAATTCTCTTCTCGCTAGGAGTACATACAGCCCAAAGCCAAATCTTGGATCAAAATGCTCCTTCTCATGCATTAGTTCTGAATCACTCTCACCTCACAGCAAGAGAAAAGACTGAATGGCCATTTGGGCTAAAGATGCCACCAGCCAAGCAAAGCTAGACAAGACAACCTTGTAAAAGTGCCACACACACCTCCTAGACCTCATCATTCTGGGGGACATTCCCACCTCCCAACCCTTTTAGTCTCATACATGTAGGACAAGAGAAGAGTCAGAAGGAATCTCTACTCTACTTCGACATCCACATTTACAGACTCAACGTGTTGCTCTTTCACAAATGTTCATTTATTATAAATTATATGCTCTTTCTCTAAAATAACCTTTTTCAGGGCAAGGACCTTTTCTGCTGCTTCAGTGTCTCCTTCTCCCACCACCACTCCACCCAGCCCAAAGCCCCACAAACATGGACACAAGGTACACATTAAATAATGGCTAAACAGGAATAGGAAGTTACCTTATGTCTGGAAGGCAATTTAGAGCAGAACCTAGGCAAGTGGCCCTTGAAATTGGCTGTGATGTCCTACTCAGGATGTAGGAATAAAGGACTCAAGGTCACAAGCCAGCTGCCTGTGATGATAACCTTTATCATCCCACAAGTTTTACCTCAGTACCTCTCTCCAGGGTGTTTAAAATTCTCAGCTATTATCACAGGACGTTTATATGACATAGTGATTTGTTCCACATCACCCTGCAAATGTAAAGTGTTAAAGGCAGAACAGGTTGCTGCCTGAAGTAACAATGAGGGAGTAACTTCATTCAATACTGTGATCTGCTCACACATCTAACTCCAGGGAACTGTCCTTTCAAAACCATGAGGAATTCAGAATTCCCAGGTTGACGCTTGGTCCAAGGAACTACTGTTTCTCCACCCAACAACATAAAAATAGAGTTCTAACCTGGAGTATGATTCAGAATCATCAGAGAAGCTATTTAAACACATGCATGCCCAGACCCTAATCCCAGAGACTGAGTCAGAATTAAGCCTAGAGTGGACACAGGCATGTGCATGTTTCAAAAGTTCTATAGGGGATTCTAATGAAGATTCCTAGATGAGAAGCACAACAAAAGGTCTCCTATTACCAAACAAAAACATCCCTGGCAAATAGCTAACTTGCTCTCACTGGTCACCTCTAAGAGACAGATTGATAACCTTAAGGTGCGGAGTCCTCTCTTTTAAAAATCTCATGAGAACTCTAGACTTGACTCTCAGAAAAATGCACATACGTGGACTTCCCTAGTGGCGCAGTGGCCAAGAGTCTGCCTGCCGATGCAGGGGACACGGGTTCGTGCCCCGGTCCAGAAAGATCCCACATGCCGCGGAGCGGATGGGCCCATGAGCTATGGCCGCTGAGCCTGCGTGTCCGGAGCCTGTGCCCCGCAACGGGAGAGGCCACAACAGTGAAAGGCCCGCGTACCGAAGAAAAAAAAAAAAAGAAAAGAAAAGAAAAATGCACATACGTATATTCATATATTTTGTATACAAAATTGGGGGAGGTATGCCATCGTGGGCCACCAAGGGGCTAAGAATCCCTACTCTAAACATTTCCTATTTAACCTTGCAGAAGAAATAAAATGACACAAGTAAATGCGTAAACAGTCAAGAGCTAGACCCCATAGCATTCTAAGACTACTCTGGACATCAAGATGATATAAATTAATACCCTAGTGAGGGAGATTTAATTTATCACCAGGCTTTCCCAATATCTGGGGAAAAACATTGCTCACGCAAAACATTTTTTGACTTAAAAAGGAGAATGTGTTGAGAATTACTAGAATGTGTTGAAAATTACTAGCTCACTAGCAGCTCTAGTGAACTCTTCTCTACCTTTCCCTTGTTCAATTCAAACCTCAGTGGTGACTCCTGAATCTAACTCTGTCCTTCTGAACAGTCCCGGAGGTCACTGGCTTTGGCAGGAAAGTTCCTGTAGTTGGCAAAGAAGCCAGGAGCCACTGGAGAAAATGTATGACACTCCTCCAAGAGCCCTGTAAGAGCTAGAGGCCAGCCTACTCTCCTAAACCTTACGCCTCTGCAGCCCAGAGACCTCACACCTCTGCAGCCCAGAGACCTATGTCTGAAAAATACAAACCAAGATATTTCACACAGACTGAAAGCCAGCTTCCCCCAGGGTACTGAAGACTGTAGGATTGTTTCTCATGAAAGGAGGCAAGAACTCTCATCCTATGTCTACCTGCAGGCTCCAGAGCATCTGTGGATGTTCTATAGCCTGGGCTGACCCTTGTAGGACCTGGCTTGAGAGGAAGGGAGAAGGGAAAAGAAAGGCTCCCCCAGTCCAGATCCATCTAGGCCCACTGCAGAGAACATCAGTGGAGGCCAGACTTCTCTCCCACCCACCGCCCCTTCCCTCCCAGACAGACACACAACAACGCCATGCATCACACTGGGCAATCCAAAGGGACATGAGAGGGGGGAAGAAAGCAGGCAGGTCAGGACTGTGAGTAAAGCACACCTGGAAGAGACAAAGGTGGAGG